>NW_025065073.1:0-146230 GCF_019049425.1 Lizanozyma spartinae
AATGCGCAAACCCGGAATCGAACCGGGGGCCCAACGATGGCAACGTTGGATTTTACCACTAAACCATTTGCGCAGAAAGTACTCCGCGACGGGGAATTGAACCCCGGTCTACCACGCGACAAGCGGTAATTCTAGCCACTAAACTATCACGGACTTCTTGATGTTTTATGCTCAGTTTTCTCCCAACAGTATGCCTGTGTATATTTTATACTAGAAAGGAAAAGAAAGAGCACTTTATAGTACTTGTTATATAGTCCTAAGTGGTTCTCCCTCGAATATATGGTATTTTCAAAAAAGATTGATTCAAGTTTTGATTCCGATTTTGATTGAGTAAATGAGTATAAAGTAGCAGAAAAGACTATACGAGAAATCTTTGAATAACTCAAAAAAAATACAAAGAATAAATTAGTTCAAAGGTTACTATAAGCTTAATTCAATGGATGGAAATAGCTGTGATTCTTTATAGTTTGATTTATTTATAGATTAAGATATGGAAAGGAATACATCGTTATGAAATATGACATATTATCAACTATATTATTGTAAACAGGTCATAATTTTATGCTAAGTTTTATTTTCGTATTTATTTATTGGTTTAAGTTGGATATTCGGGCTTCTTAGGTTCATTTCTTTGAAGTCAAATGTTGGCTTCAATAAACATCATAAGTAGCTGCAAAAAATGGTATCCACTGGTCTAATATTATGTCTACCATTTATAGTTCTCGTTTTAAAGAAATGTTTAGTCAGAAAAAAACTTAATAAAGTGGATAATCTAGTTATTTAAATGACTCAATGCAAGAACCCTGTATGCCTTGGTCATGTTTCATTTTTTGTTGGAAAAATCTATGAGCAAAAACCAACATAAGCGATACTTGAGCTTCATGTAAAAATATATTAATAGGTTTAAAAGGCTGCGATCTGAATTCCTTACCTCTATATGGTAAAATGACACTTGCATTATTGTAGAAGTGGTCAGTATAATTCTGTTCACATTTGTAGATGTAGATGCAAAAAAAAATGCGCAAACCCGGAATCGAACCGGGGGCCCAACGATGGCAACGTTGGATTTTACCACTAAACCATTTGCGCAGAAAGTACTCCGCGACGGGGAATTGAACCCCGGTCTACCACGCGACAAGCGGTAATTCTAGCCACTAAACTATCACGGACTTCTTGTGTAATTTTTTGGTGTAAAGCAATAAGATTTAAATATCAATTAGGTAGCGCCCACTGAAAACAAACTAATAATGAATTCAAGATAACCGGGTATATGAATATTATTTGTTATGTGAGGGTGATTGTCTACTTTGATTCAAATGCGCTTTGAAAAGGCATAAGCTAAACTCACTTAAGATCTAAACTGTTTTTCTATTCATCTTCGGAGTCCTATGGTTAACTCAGAGCCTCCAAGTAAAATGGTGTTAGGGTGTTAGGCCATTAGTGAAACTTAGATAGAATTTACACTACAGTTCTTCAACTTCACTAACACTGATTTGTGAAATGATAATTTGTTTAAGCAAACTGATTAATTTGACACTTTGCTATTCATTCGACAGTGTTGCTGGTGGTGGTGGTGGTGCTTCTTATGCAAACACTAAAAATTTGTTGAAACTAATAAACATGGGTAAGTTAGAAATCAAGTGCTCAACAAAATCCAACAAGCTCCCAACGATGGTGACCCTGAACTAAACAGAAGTGTAGAGGAGTGGTTCAACTATGATTGCAAATAGAATACCATACATATTTTTGCTGCAGCTTTAGATCTAGTTGAAGAGTCTGAATTTTTCCAGAGATTAATCGACAACCTTTTCGTTCAAATATTAGACCTAACACACCCTTCATTATCAGTCGTTTTGCAAAAATTCAAGGAGAATTGTTAGGATCAAATCTTCTTAAATACTAGATGAATCATCCTACAGATGGAAGAATTCATGTTTTGCAACCATGTTTTCTTAGTACATTGTTCTAACAACAAATGGGTGAAGGTTTACTTTGTGAATATTTTGGTATGTTTTATTCTTATTTAAGCCAAAAAAGCCTCTTGTTATACATAAATAGCTTAATCACTTTTGATATTGACCGAAGAAAAACACTAGCACAATTATGATATATATGTAATAGATGCTATTATTATGAATATTATGATGTCTACTTTTAGTTATCGTTCGGAGTATTACGTGGTTGAAGCTTACTTATCGTAGCGGGATTTGGAAGTGCCTTTTCTGAACTAAAAAAATAACTGTGGTTGGCCCATTTATCTACGAAGGAAAGTTCAACGGGCCCGACTCAGGCCATTTTCCTTTACACACGTTTTTCTTGCTTTTGTGCTATACGGGTTTTAGCACATGGATATAGAATCGATTTTTTGGTACTGCACCGCTTCAACTATTGCATTATTTCAAATTCCATAGTGTTTAAATTTCACATATGTTTCTATCGGGAATAGAGTTACCGTTTTGGGAGGTGATTTTATTGTCGGCTTTTGAAGCTTCAGAACTTAATGGAGCGGTGCATGATAACAGGGAGGGCCGCAGAGATAGAAAAGTTCTCTACAATAGTAAGATCAATTGATTTTAGGTTTAGGAATGTTCATTGCAAAGAATAAATATGCATACATAGTGCTGTAAATCAATAAATTATCTCCTTCTGGAAAGTATACCGAAACAATGGCAGCGGCAACATTCTACAAAAAATAGTAAACATTAACTCATATGTAATCATAATAAATAGGATAGGGGAAAAAGTCCAACTCGTATATACGCTAGAATAAAACAGTTGAAATCTAATTTTGGTGCTCTTTGGCTTCCTTCAAAGCTTGTTGTTCATCCAAATACTTTTTCCATTCTGGAATAGGAGCAGGTTCGTCCTTCTTTAACTTTGCTTCGTACATGCTCAACAAAATAGTAGACAATAACAATACAACTGTAATACCTTGAGCGTAAACTCTGGCTTGTACAGCCTTTTGAGCGGCATCCATGTACTTATCTCTGTTCACAAGTCTCCAAGAACCATATAATGATGCTGCCCAAGCACCAACAATGATTTTGTACTTGTTGTCATTAACCATGTGGAAAGCCTTTTCATTGGTAGTCATCTTATCCCATTTAGCTTGTAATTCTTCTCGTTGCTTTTGCATTAAAGACCCTCTATATTTTTCTTCTTCAAATTTGACGGATCCATCATCTTGGTAAAGAGCAATTATACCGGCAGTTGGAACAACATATAATGCAGTTTTGGTTGAGAAGTTCATTTGGTTGTACTTGATTGGGAACTTCTTCTTAAGGGCAAAAGTTAAACCATATGACACTGCCAAACCAACAACAGTACCCTTAAGACCTTCAACGATCAAACGTTTGGTGTGTTCTTGCTTTTCTTCCTCTGTAAGAATCTTCATTATGTATTAAACTCTATAATAGTATTTCAATTGGTTGTCAATTTAATAGTATTTTTCGTATAGAATTTTTTAAAACAACGACAATAATCTCGCTATTTATGCTTTGAACCTTGTAAGAGCAGTTTCTTTTTCATCTTTGCATGTGTCTGCTCCTGCATCACCCGAATTATCCTGTTGTAACCAGGCAACATCGGATGTTCTCAGACTTAATATACAGAACTACAGACAGGCCATTGTGGCTCGTACGGAGGGAATTGCCCCATTTGACCCCGTTCATCCAGGGAAAACGGGCCTTCAATTTCCCAAGATAGCAATTTACATACCGATATTGCTTTCTGTAACTGGCAAACCCGCGTAATTTCCCTCACGAGCCACAGTTTGTACGTTGAGCGGCTTTCCGAATTTCGCCATGTCATGCAGTGAAGAGGAAGTGTGGCAGAACAAGGTTAGAGTCGGGTCCTCATGATACATAAGGACTTTTAGGATAAACTTACTGACCAAATGCCGCCCCTTCCTTTTTGGGTAGACCTATTACTAAGATAACAGATAGTAATGGAATCATTGAAAGTTCAATTTCGTCCTCCATTAATTTTGTCATTTTTTAATTCTTCAGTATTGAAGCCCCCTGTAAAAATTCACTATCCGAGTTACTAGTTAGATAATTGTGGTTCCGTGAGGTATAGTTTAGTCAACTCGGAGCCGCCCACAAAAAATCGTAGTATCCGGTTTCAGAACTACCCACCAAAAGTATCCGAAGTCTATCATAAAGGAAACCATTGTAAAAGTATACAACGCTACTGGATGCATTCTGACAATCTTTGTTACGGCTACAAAAGATGTGTACGAAATAAACCTATTGCTAATTATAAATACAAAATACACTAAGAATACATACATATCCTGAGACAAGAACTGAACTAATAAAAGAGGCCATAATGACTCTTAAACTGCTTAAGAAGCAGCAGAAGAGTACTTAGTGACAGCTCTAGTACCTTCGGAAACAGCGTGCTTAGCCAATTCACCTGGTAAGATCAATCTGACAGCAGTTTGGATTTCTCTGGCAGAGATGGTAGATCTCTTGTTGTAAGCAGCCAACTTTGAGGCCTCAGAAGCAATTCTTTCAAAAATGTCATCAACGAAAGAATTCATGATAGACATAGCTTGTCTAGAGATACCAGTGTCAGGGTGAGTTTGCTTCAAGACCTTATAAATGTATGAAGAGTAAGTTTCCTTTCTGGTCTTAGTTCTCTTCTTAGCATCAGTGGTGGAAGCAGTCTTCTTAGCAGCTGGCTTCTTTTCAGCTGGGGCCTTTGAGGCAGGTTTCTTTTCGGCTTTAGCGGCTTGTGGTGGCATTATTGATTAAGTATACGGGATGATGGGTAATCAGAAAGAAAAAAGATCAGAAATCGCACAGATCAAGGAATTAATAAATGAGATATGAAACTCCTTATATATAGAGTCAATACAAAAAAGACAAGGATGTATCAACATGCACACTCTCAGAGAGCTATGGTGTTATTGACTGTAATTGTTTTGGAATCTACGCGGTTTTGAGAGGGTGGCGTTGAATTCCAAATTATTTCCAAGGGAGAATGACGCAGAGAGTGCGTGCGTGCTCAGAAATACCCTAAACGTAAGAAATTTACGCGGGGAGGAAATTCACAAATTTACGCATAATCAAGCGTAAAACGTAGACCGGATGATCAACGGGTGCAAAAATACGTGAAGGGAGAAGGCTGAGACAGGAGGACGACGGCGAATTGGTAAATATTCATTAATTTCAGGAAACACAAAACTGAATGAACAACCAGAATTGTAAACAAACATAATGTATGAGACAGGTTGGAATTGTTGATGATATAAATTCCTGTTTGTATATAAATTGAGGTGGTCCCGACTTCTTAAGGACAAGCAACAGCTGGGGTAATTTTTCTTTTACACAACAAGTTTACATAATAATAATAAACAAACATTAAAAATGTCCGGTGGTAAAGGAAAGGCAGGTTCCGCTGAAAAGGCTTCTACAACCAGATCCGCTAAGGCTGGTTTGATCTTCCCAGTTGGTAGAGTTCACAGATTGTTGAGAAAGGGTAACTACGCTCAAAGAGTTGGTTCTGGTGCTCCAGTTTACTTGACTTCCGTTTTGGAATATTTAACTGCTGAAATCTTGGAATTGGCTGGTAACGCTGCTAGAGACAACAAGAAGTCCAGAATTATCCCAAGACACTTGCAATTGGCCATCAGAAACGATGAAGAATTGAACAAATTGTTGGGTAGCGTCACCATTGCTCAAGGTGGTGTTTTGCCAAGTATCCATCAAAACTTGTTGCCTAAGAAGACCGCTAAGGGTAAGGCTTCTCAAGAATTGTAAGCTTCTGATAATATGGCTTAACTTCTATTCACTTCTCAATTGTATTATATATACCGTTTGTCGCAATCAAGTAATTGGTTCTTATTTTATCAAGTGCGAATATTCACAGTAAACCTTTTTTACATTATGACGCAAGCGTAGATATTGCTACAATTGATTGCTACTAAGCACTTATTGCTTTGCTTATTGTACTATTGATTGATAATATTTCACTTAGAAGCGCGTCGTACAATTGACTGGCGAATCAAATGGGGCAAACTATAAACCGCGGCATTCACTTCTTAAAACGGTAGTTGTATCCCCTCAAAGTCACGTGGTATGATACCGTGATAAGATTTTCGGTCATGGTATAAAAGAGAAATAGTCTCCCTAATAAGTAAAATAACGACGTAACCTTAATCTATCTTATTATCCAGCACTATTTAATATAACAAAGATGGCACTCCAGTTTAAAAAGGGAAATCGCAATATGAAGTTTGCTTTAACAAGCGGAGCTATTATTGTGGGTGGAGTATTCCTTATTTTAAAGTCTTATCCTCATGTCAAAGCAGCTCTCTTCTCAAAGGGTACATCCACAACCGTATCTGAAGCAGATGATTCTACTCCCGTGGAATTAAACAAGGAGGATTCTGAAGATGAAGTTGTGCCTGAACTGATCTTGAATGAAAGTTTAGTCAATATCGAACTGATGTCAGAAGACGAGTTAAAGAAGTGGCTATCTGAGGTATGTATAATTTGCAATTGCTCCATTTTATTTTATCTCACATTACTAACATTTAACCCCATAAGAAAGAAATTAATCCTCCATCGGATGCTTCTCATTCTAACCTTGTTTCCCTTGTTAAGTCAATTCAAGAAACTTCTACTTAATTATGGTATTGTTCTACGGTTCAACATTACCGCTATAGCCGCTCGGTTTCTCCTTATTCTAAAGAACATTATTGGTCTGCTATAGTTACTCTTATTTATTCCTTTCTTTGTTGTGTACATTTAATTAGCTGAAAAGCTACCTTCTCTTTTCATAGCCTTCGATGTGTACTACTAATAAACTAATGGTTCATGATATTATATCAATGGGAAAATATAAAAAGGTTAGTGTAAACCAATTCGGTTACTCTGATCACGTGGACACTTCCAGTTCAAACTACTGTTGCTGGAATACCTTCACCTCTAGTTGATAACAAATTCAAGTTAAGGGATACCAATGCTGGTACGTACTCACGTGACGTGTCTGATTTATGGGCTACAACATCACGACTAAAGTCTTGGGACAACTCACAGAGCACTTATAAAATATACTGAATCCATTCTTAGTTGGATCGAAATGAACCAATCGATGTAGTCAAAACTTTCTTGTGGTTGTCAACCACAAATCAGTAAATGCAATTTGAAATATAAAACATCTATTATAATAGAAACACGAATCATCATCATCATCATCATCATGATCCGTTTCATACTCTAGGAGCACGAGGCATCATAAAGTTCTCAGCCGGTACATAAAAATACGAATTGTCCGGCGTAGCTATTCCGCAATACATATTATACCAACCAACACAAGAGGTAATGATTCCCAAATATCCACCAACTTTTCTAATGTTATGATTCCCTGTGAAAGCCGCAATGGTCAACAAAAGTTGAAACAAATTAATACCCACAAACAACAGAAACAACCCTATAGTAGCTTTCATGGTACATAATAATAATAAAAAGGAAAGAATCAACCAACCCAATAAAAAGAACCCTTCAGCAGATCGCCATTCGTCGTCAGTATAACTTGCTCGAATACCAAATTGATCTGTTTTCAAACAACCATAACTAAACCAAAATCCAGAGAATCCACCTAAAGTAACGGCTGCAAAAGTTCCCTCGACAAATAGGGCAACTATGCCAGCAATCAATTCCACAAGACCGCCCAAGAAGAATGCAGGACCAATCATCACACGAGGATTGGTTAATCCTCTAACTTCAGCATTAATTAATGACACCACAAGAACACAGTAACTAAAAGTCGCCAACCCTAACGGCACGGGGTTACCAATAGATTTGTTTTTCGGTGGAGAATGAATACCGGGATTCAAAGTACCACCAAATGCATTTAAAAGTTCACATGGAGTATCACAATCAGTAGGAACTATTGGTGGTTCTTCAAAATGAATAATATTATCTCCAGATTCAGAAGTACTTACTTTCAAAAAATACCTTCTACCTTTAGAATTAATGATAACAGGTTCATCTCCGTATGCCTCCAAATCTATTTCCATTTCTTTGCTTGTTAATGAGTGATCCAAGAGTCGTTCTCAGACCAACCCACGAGATACCTTCTCTAGAAAAGAAGAATGAATGTTGATAGTATTTAAATTGCACATTTTTAACTAACTACATCCCGCTTAGCATCCCCAAACTTATTTTTACACTAGCACAATTACTAATAACAAGGGTTACAGCCTTACCTTTGTGTGTTCGATTTACTAATGAGAGACAATATTTGATCAAAGGCCTTATCTGCGTGCCGTACTCATGAGTTGCAAGTAATCACAGGTAGCGCCGCAATCTCCTGACACACACGACTAGGGGAATATTAGTACATTTTGACATATTTGAGGGTATTGTTTGTATTTCCGTTAAAAGGTCACTAGTTCAACTGTGGAGGTCACTAATACTTTCCAATACTGACAGATAATAGCATTATTTCACATGTCTTCAACTTACAATGTGGAGAGGTTTGCTTCTTCAATTGACTCGACAACAGTGACCAAGTTGGAGAAATTCATCCACGACTTCTACAGTGCTTCTGATACTCCACCACCTACATCGACACCAGATCCTTATCTTGAATATTTTACTGAGGATGCATACCTCAAAGTAGCATTGAATGAAGTCATCGGACTTACGAGAATTCAAGCATTACGCCAGGGGTTATGGGTCAGGGTTAAACAGATGAAACATCAAGTACAAGATGTGGCTCAATTGAGTGCTACAGAGTTCTTATGGACAGGAACCGTTCTTTATTTACTTGTAAATGATAAAGAGTTGTTAACAGAGTGGTCTGCCTATGCTAGATTTAGTGATAATTCATTGACAAAAATGTGTTTCTACCACGTATACTTGGACTCTTCACAGTCAAAGGCTGCATTAGCAGAACAAGCATGAGTACATTAATTCATTACATACAAAAGTATAAAGTATAGAGCAATGCTATACATGGCATCTTTAGTCTTCATATGTACTATGACATTGTGTTCTTTCACTTATCTTGCAAAAAATCAGTTTCGTTCCCCTCAAGATCTTGTCAATTTCTACCTAACCACCCCACATTCAACGCGAAATGATCAACCACACACACAACCAAAATATTAAGGAATAAGGAATTGGATTCTCCGGTGGAGACTTATCTACAAGTGTAACAAGTAATGTGATAAGAAATTGAATTGTTGCGAAATATCGGGTCTTGGCCATCATTTATGGCGGTAAGTGAATGAGTTCGGTTTGATGCGGAGTTAGTAGTTAAAACCGCAGACAGATCGCAGCCCTAATTACATTATTATTATTATAATCCCTTGTTTGCATGTCAACGTAGTACATTTTTATTTAAATATATCGTATAGCTATAAAGCAAGGAACATACTACTTTGATGAGATCCAACCTGCCAGCTGTGTGTGGCACACCACATACTACTGTCTATCACTCAGTGTTAAGCATGGTAGAAACTAGCAGGTAGTAAATGACAGTCGCAAATACATGGCTTGAAGTACTGTGGCCTTTTTTATCTCAAGAGATGGTTTCGTGGTCTAGTTGGTTATGGCATCTGCTTAACACGCAGAACGTCCCCAGTTCGATCCTGGGCGAAATCAAGCTCTTCTTTTTTGTATTTCCAAAATGCCAACAGCCTTGATGTTAACGGTTGAGTTATCTACAATAGTTGTATTCTAAAAGACGAGCCATACATTCGATGCTATATCACAATTTCTTTTTACAATAAGTCTTCGCACATCTAATTAAACAGATTATAACAAATGGAATTAAAAGGGTATAGTAATAGTGATGAGATGCGAACTAAGTACAGATTCAAAACCATTAGTAAACCCTTATAAATATGCATTTAAGCGTTCAACTTGGATAAAATAGCTGAAGTGAAGTCAGTAGTAGAAGAAGCACCACCAATATCCTTTGTTCTAACGGAACCTTCAGCAATGACATCGTAAGTAGCCTTAGAGATCTTATCAGCTTGTTCATTCAAACCCAAGTGTCTCAACATCATACAAGCAGACAAAATCATGGCAGTTGGGTTAGCAGTGTTTTGACCCTTAATGTCCAAACCAACGTGTCTACAACCTGGTTCGAAAACAGCGTATTCTCTACCAAAGTTAGCACCAGGAACTAAACCTGGACCACCAATCAATGCAGCACCAATGTTAGATAAGATGGTACCGTACAAGTTAGGAGTAACCAAAACATCAAATTGTTGAGGCTTGGCAACAGCTTGCATGGATGCATTGTCGACAATCAAGTCGTTAACTTCAACACCGGGGTAGTCTTGACCAACATCTTTAACGGTTTGTCTGAATAAACCATCACCCAACTTCATAATGTTAGCCTTGTGGATAGCAGTGACCAACTTTCTGTTGTTCTTCTTAGCAAAGTCAAAGGCAAACTTGGCAATTCTTTCAGACTTGAATCTGGTCATGATCTTCAAAGATTCAACAACACCAGGGTAAGATTGATGTTCCAAACCAGAGTATTCACCTTCAGTGTTTTCTCTGACCAAGGCAAAATCAATACCGTCCAATCTTGACTTAACACCAGGGATGTTCTTGATAAGAACCAAAGAAGCATAGATATCTAATTCCTTTCTCAAGGCAACGTTCAAAGACTTACCAGATTTGTCAGAAGGAGTATAAAGAATACCCTTTAAACCAACCTTGTTTCTCTTCAAAGACAAGACAGCTTCATCAACAGAACCACCCTCAACACCGGAAACATCGACAACTTCCCAATCGATTGGGACTCTTTGGTCGGCAAAAATAGTTTTGACAGAGTCAGTGATTTCTTTACCGATACCATCACCAGGAATCAAAGTGACGGTGTACTTTCCACCGTACTTCTTTGGTAAGACGGCTTCAGGGGATACAAAAGTAGCCAAGGAACGAATAGAAGTCTAAAGATTAATCGTTAGCATTGAAAATAAAAGTAACATAAAGCTTGAAAATTGATACATCATATTTATTTATTCATTTCCTCCATCCTTTTAATCAATTTCAATCTTGTTCATGACTTTTGATACATACTCTGAACATTATTATATTTGGTTTACTATGGTCAATACTTTTCTAATAGCAGTAAATGGAAATCCACAAACACTAGTTTCTTTTGATTGGTCAATTGGAGATCTTAACACACAGTGTAGAATCAGATGATTGCACTAACAGTAACCACAATAATGTAAACCCAGATGAGGAAGAAGAAGAAGAGGAAGAATTGTTCATCAAATCATCTGGATGTTGATTCTGACCCAGGGGAAAATCTCCTTCCACTGAGGGGCGCTACCATAAGCGCTTTATAACAATTTTGTGTCAGGCCGACAATGCGAAGTTTTTTTTTCCATCGTTTTCACCTAATATATTTCCCGTATATGAATTCAAAGTCAAGGTAATAGTATCTCATAAGTAGCACGAATACGGGTCTTATTCAGTTTCTCATGGGCACAAGATTGACAAAACGTGTGATTGTAAGCAATGGCAATTAACATGTAGTCATTTATGCGTTGTATCATTTGGTAGATTCAATAGACTTTTTGCAACAGTTTACATGGTAGCGCACCGAGTCTAAAATCTCGGTGCCGATCCTTGGTGGTGTTGAATAAGTTATTCTGATTGGCCAAATCCTAAAGATCCCCAATAACTTCCCCTCGCCAACTCCGTGGTAGCCTACTTATGTGCAGTACACTAAAAGAAATGCCAAAACACCTCAAATAATAAAGTCCGTTCTCCGAACCGCGAAAATATATCCTAGTCCCATACACCGAAACACCCCAGCACCAAAACAAAGACGGACGTGCATATACCAATACATAACATTTTCATAAAATTATCAAACTGAAATTAAGATGTAGAGCTGTACTTAGTTACTATATACATAAATGTCATTTCGTACACTTTACAAGAACTTACAACACGAGCTTCTTTCCATCAGTAAGAAGTCAAATCTTCTTCACCACAGCAAAGAAGTCGAGAGGGAAAAAGCACTTTTAACATATAAGAAGCTTCAACTTATTAAAGCAAGACAACCTACCAAAGATATTGATGAAAAATTAAAGCAATTAGAAACTCAAGAGCCCCCTGCACCAACAGTTGATAATGAGCTTTTACGTCTGTTGATTAGCGAATCTGAAGATGGTGGTAGTCACATGGAAAAGTATCACTTGGAGAATCTTGATAACATAGCGACATTCTTGAGGTCACAATGGAAATACTCTGAGTTGCTTGAGAGATACAATCCAGGGCTTTCAATGGATCAAGAAGAAAATGTACGCAAGACAGCAAATATGGTTGGGTTACTGGTTCCTGAGAAATGATACACGTGATCAATGATAATAGTATAAAGATTGTATAATTTAATGTATGTACATAGCGATGGAATAAGTTGGGTATATGTATGTATATTCAACACGTGTATGCAGGACTCAACGTAATCGTCATTCATGAGATTTGTTGGACCCACAAGTTTCACAGCAACACTACTACTACTACTACTACTACTACTACTTCTACTACTACTACTACTACTACTACTACTGCTACTCAATTGTATACTCTGCTATGTTTCAAGTCAATTTAATAAATCAAGCTACGTTCAAGTCGGGGTACTCCGCTATCCGAAGCCAACTCTTGAACACTATCCGAAGCCCCGCCTCTACCCCCAGGTTCTTCAGCAACAGCACAAGACAAATATTTACAAACACAAGTAGAAGAGTATCAACATCGTCTATATCGTCGTCTGTATCGTTTTATCCTCGTTTGATACTTGCATCGTCTATTGCGTTTGTCTCGTATTCATCTTTGGCCAGTGGTGGTGGATATTTGAGAAATGATTCTGTTATGCCTATGGAGATTAACCTTGACAAAAGCAGAAAGTCAATCCAATACCAAGAAGAAAGATTACAACAGACCAAGTCTAGACTCCGGTCTTATTTAAACTATAGAGAATTGTGTATTGGATCTGTGACAGGTCTTATTTTAGGAGTTGTGATTGGTAAGTTTAGTTCTGCGTTGGTGTTCCTTTCGCTTGCTTCTTATTTCTTAGTACAGTTTCTTGAAGCAAACAATATAGTGGTGATCCCCTGGAAAAAGTTTATCCGGGTTGGAACGGAGAACATTGAATTAAAAGATTTGGTTTTATCCAATCCAAGTTTTAAATTATCGTTTGTTTCCAGTTTCTTAATTGCTGCCTTCAATGTTTGATATACGACAGGCTTTTACGACTTTTTTTTTTCTTTATACTTCATTTCTATTTACACTTAATAAAAAGTACACTCTTGTTTATACCTTGGGCATCTTGGTAAATATATCAAATGATCCCGTACCCACGTTAGCCAACTTACCCATAACAATGGCTGCAGAGGGACTATCCAAATCTTCAGTTTCTCCATCTAAAACTGCCTTGGTTAAGAATTGACATGTTGTTTCATACGACATTTTCATAAATGATGATGTCGCACTATCCATACCTTGTCTATTAAACGCAAGATATGAACCTTCTCTCGTCATCATATCAGCAATTAACTCCAAATGTCTCGACGAAACAGTAATGGCATATGTAGAGAAAACATTATTGATTTCATTGACAATAGTATTACGAGCAGCTTCAACCCCATATGTCTTTAATACTGCAGAAATGTCGTTAGATGTAATACCGTTGACTCCAATGAAATCATCTTGATCCCACATGGCTTGGAAATTAACACCTTCAGTAGTTAGAATCCGACGTCCATTACCTCCAGCTCCAGCTTGAGGATGAACACATCTACCAATATGTGGGATTTCCCGTACAACCAATTTACGACATAAATCTTCCAAAATGTTAACCATCAATAACTTTTGAATGTTTCCACTTAATTCCAATCCAAACTCACACCATTCACCATTGGCATCATCGAAATTGAACTTGGTAACCAAGTTATGGGCAGTGATTACTTCTGCTTGTCGGTCCTTAGCATTACGGTTCAAATCAACCTTCTTCTTCTTCTTCTGAGTCTTTGGTTTTTCCTTAGCTTCAGCATCAACCATTTCAACATCGGAACCAGAGTCATCTTCAGAATCCGAGTCAGAATCCGAGTCCGAGTCCGAGTCAGATGAATCATCATCATCTGCCATCTCTTCGTCACTGGTTTCTTCAGCCTTCTTCATGGTCTCAACTTCATCATCATCAGGTCCATCATAAGAAATAGCCTGTTTACCATTACTCTTAATCTTATCATTATCGGCATCGTTATCATCTTCAATAGATCCGCCATTGGCGTCTTGAGCAGGTAATGCCTTCCCAATACTTGGTAATGAATCTGATTTCTTCTGCTTTTTGACTTCCTTCATGATGGCAGTCTCTAAAGCAACCAAGAATTTGGTAGTTAATACATTTTCCAAGTGTTCTTGAGAGATGTCGTATTCTTGCTCATATTCTTCCTTGGAATAGAATTTCAAGGTAACCTTGTATGATCTACTGTTATCACTGGTGGTTTCAGTAACAATAATAGTATCAATAAATTCACTCAAGACAACTCTGGCAATCGATTTACAGAATGAATCAGCTTGTTCATCATTGACGTCATCTAAAATTGGTAATGTCATTTGTGGAGTCTTAATTGCAGAAGAAGCAGTCATAATGATCTCTCTCATACGAGGAATACCCAATGTCACATTAGCAGCACCATGACCAGCAAAATGGAAAGTGTTTAAGGTCATTTGAGTGGATGGTTCACCAATAGATTGAGATGCAATGATACCAACAGATTCACCAGGGTTAATTAAAGATCTCATATACTTCAATTGCATCAATGCACGGAACTTCTTCTCCCCAATAATACCTGTTTTCTTATCAAAGAGCTTTTCATTCTTTGCAATAAATGAGTCTAAGCTATCTTGGAATTTTTCAGAAACAGCACCCAAATATTTGGCAGGGTTATACTTAGATAACACAGGATCATATTTAATATGTTGTTCATAGTGAGGTAATTCAATTTGTTTCTTCATATTCTTCTTCACCTTTTTAGCATAAGAAATAGCAGTATCAGTATCCAAGTTTTCACCCAATTCACCAGGATTATATTTGGTTAATAATGATTCATAATTTTCAAGACAGAATTTAAACTGGTTCATGTGTGATTGTTTGGTAACATCAATTGAATCACCACCATAAAGGAATTGAATCAATTCTCCATCGCCATCTCTAACAGAGTTATCATATGAAACATGAACACCTTCTAATTGTTTTGTCAAACAACGTTGTAAATAACCAGATCTGGAAGTTTTAACGGCAGTATCAATTAACCCTTCTCTACCAGCCATACAATGGAAATAATATTCCTGAGGTCTGATACCTGAATAGAAACGCCCCTTAATGTAACCACCAGCTCTAGCATCTGTTTCAAAAGGTTTGAAAGAAGGAAGTGTTTTACCAGAAACCATAACAGGTACTCTTCTACCCTCCAATGCTTGTTGACCTAACAAACACATAATTTGGGAAACGTTAACATTGGAACCCTTAGCACCAGACAATGCCATCGCTTGCATAGAATTGTAAGGGAACCGTTTCATTGTTCCATTTGGAACACATTTAGAAACAACTTGAGAAGTAATAGCATTGACCTTGGATTGTGTCACTGCATCAAGAATACCCAACTTGTTATCATCACGTAAGATTTCTTCTAATCTTTTCAATAATTCAGGATCTTTGTTTGTAGTGTCCTTATCCAAGTTTGTCACCTCAGCAGCTGCTGATCTACCGATATCAACAGATTGTTTCAAGATTTCGCTTCTCCATGAATTACCTTCATCAGTTAATCTTAAATCATCCATACCACAAGTAAAGGCGGTCATCATGATGTAGTTTGTGAACAACCTACCTAAAATTGAAAGAGATTTACCAGCAATGGTGGGACCATAAACTTCATGCAAAGAGTGAACAATACCAAATTGAGAGGCACCATATTGAGATTTATCCAAGATACCACATAATAATTCACCATTCTTGAAAATAACTTCATTTTCTTTGGAACCTTGACCCCAATAGTCATTTTTAATTTTGTTCTTTGACGTCAAATTAATACCAGGGACGTTTTCAGGTTTTATATTCAACAAAATAGTGGTGATGATTTGCTTACCAGTCCACAACTGTTGAGGTTTGAAAACAGCAGGAGGAACGGTTATGATTCTTGATTTTAAAGTATGTCCATCTTCGGGACGAATACAACCATAAATCAATTGTTGGTATGTTTGCTTATCAAAGAAACTGTCTTTACTCGTTAACCAAACACCAGCCGAAATGTGATCTTGAATCAAACCTCTTAATGGAGAACCAGAGGTGGGAGTCAAATATTGAGAGTCAGTGTTGGCCAAATTCAAGGCTTCAGCTTTAGCATTCTCATTTTGAGGGAAATGCATGTTCATTTCATCACCATCAAAATCAGCATTATAAGCACCAGTATTAGCATAATGCAAACGCAAAGTCTTTTCACCAGGTAAAACTCTAACCTTATGACCCATCATGGAAGCCTTATGCAAAGTTGGTTGACGATTCATGATGACAATATCCTTGTTCTTAATATGTCTGTAAACCTTCTTATTAATGACACTTGCACCATTTGATGGGGTTAACAATTGGTTAGCAACAGTCTTTCTTTGTTCTAAAGTCATACCAATTAAAGAAACTAAAGATCCATCTTCATTTTGAACTTGAACTGCACCAGGCCATTGGTCAGGACCATTAATAACAGCTTGTCTCAATTCACTTGCATTATGAGCAGTCACTGGTTCAGGGTATGTCAACTTCTTAGCGAAAACTGGAGGAACACCAATTTCATTGGTTTCCAACATGGGATCAGGAGAAATAACAGAACGAGCAGCATAGTTGACTCTCTTACCCATCATGTGCTTTCTGAATAAACCTTCCTTCTTTTCTAAAGCTTGTTTGATACCAGGATTAGGTAACTTACCAGCTTGAGCATTTTGGTTCTTGGTGGAATCAATAAAAGCATTAACATCATTCTGAATAGTAACAAATGAGTTCATCAATCTGTTGAATACAATTTTTCTTTCTTCCACAGGTAGTTTGCCCTTTTGCAAATTAGAAATTTGATCATTCAAGTCTCTAATCAATAAGCAGGTTTTCAAAATGTTTGAAAGCAACTCGTTTTGAGAGTTTTCATGGATTTCATCACCCAATTTAGATGGTAATCTGAATCTCGTTGGAGGAACAACTAATGCCAGAATGAAAAATATGTCAGCTTCAATCTTTGTTGTCTTATGAGGTCTGGCATTGAACAATTTCTGAATAACTGATTGTTCATTTTCAAAAACAGCTCTCAAGATGTTTCTAACTTCAGTAGACAAAATATACTTAGAACCACTCTTATGTTTTATATTGGGTAAGCTTTCATTTGAATCAGATGATGGTGTAGTGGAAGTAGTAGATGTCTTACCACCTTTCAACATGGTAGGACGAAGTAACCCCTTAACTCTATTGTTGGTGATTTGCTTACTGGTTAAAGCATTTTCAAAAATCTTTGTAAAACCATCTTTTCTAAACGATGGAGAATACATGCTACAGTTGTCACACTTTGGTCTACTCAACAATCTTTTGTAGAATTCGTGAATAGTGTTTTTTCTTTCTTCATTACAAGTAGCAGTGACAACACCATATTCGGAGCTTTTACCTTCGCTGATGGCCTTTGCAATTGCGGTATCAACAAACAACTCACGACGTTCCATCAATTCTTTTTTGGCTTCCGGGTCAGAAGTCTTTGATGAGATAGTTTCTTCATCATCGTCAGCAGAAGGACTTCCCTTAACAAGCATATTGTCCAATTCTTCACATTCTAAAAGAAGACCATGTTGAATCAATTTCAACTTACAAGTATAACGATGAACTTCCAAGGCATGTAATCTAAAATGATGACAATAAAGACAAACACTTCTCAAATAGATGTACAATTGATTGAAAAATAAAGGGTTGTAAACAGGCACTGGCAACTCAATGTGGCCTTGATGACCAGGACAGAACTTTTCATCTAACCCACAAGTGGTACAAAGGTTTCTAAGGAAAGCTCCAAGTGCCAAATCGTAAAGACCAGAGTTGATGGGATGACCCAAATTGTCAAACACAGTAGGGTTTGTTATTTGCTTAGCTGATAGTCTTTTGATTTCCTCAGCAGACAAGATACCAAAGTCCACAGAAGATATCTTAGACCCCACGGGTTTAGAAATATCCATGACTGTTTATTACCTCTTCCGTGTTGGTGAACTATTGAAGGAAGCTGAACCTTTGGATTGAGATACAATTGATTTTTTTTTTTCAACTCATCTCTTCGAGCAGCTTATACTGCATATAATATTATGATCATCACGAAGCTAGTCACGTGATTAACAAAAGTAATTGAACAGTTTTGCAACCATTATGGCGGTATATCAACAGTATCAAATAGAAGGGATGTTAGGTGTGACGTAGTGTAAATCATTATATCAATGATAGTAGAATTAAGATTAGAGCTTGTAATAAGATCCATGGTTTTGCCTAAACATACACCAACATATCAATATGAATGTGAAGTACCAAGATGAGGGCAATGTAACCAGTATACGGCTTAACCAGTATACGGCTTACCAGTATAAGATGTGACCAGTATGTATACTATGTATAAACATGAAATTGTGGAAAAGAAAAGAGGAAGAAATATTTGGGAAAAAAGAGAGAGGGAGGACGCAATTTATATATAGAAAAAAATTAATCCTGTAAGATCTACGACTGTTTATCTCTATGTTAGTTGGTACTTGAGTACTTTACCGATTAAACTTCATATCTGCCTCCAGCCAAGAAAGCTATAAATATATAAACGAAATGTAAATATCAAATTAACTCAATAATTTTTACGTGTGGGAATGTATTATTATCTGCACAGGTCTTTTGCTTCGTTTACGGAGGCAAATTCCCTGCCGTACGGATAAACTATTGGATGGAATAGTAACAAGAAGTAGAACAGTAACAATCAAACGTGTTGATATGTGAAGCTTCACTTGTGTTTGTACAAGATCTTAATCTTGGCAATTAATTATATTAATTGAAGTGTACCAATTAGGCAACTTGAACGTTGCAAGACGCTAAATTGTAATTCACACCAAAGAGATCATACCTATGTATATGACTTTGAATACAGAGGGGTTTTCACTAATGATCAGCCACGATTTCTTCCCTTCATCATCTCAATCAACTTCTAATACTTACTAAAATTGATAATGGCTGCTCTGCGTCATTGCTTAAGTAGTACTCAGCCAATCGTGATTTTATATTTAAAGCTTGTTACGTCCATTACTGGTTCTGCGTAGTTCTTGCTTTCCTTCCTTCTTTTCTTCGTCTGGCTGGGTTACTTGCAAGAAGTCATATCAAAGCCCTAGCTAGGTGGGTTTTCTCTTTAAGTGAGCACACAAATACTATATAAAATTAACAACCTGTGTTGAACCTACTTATGTTAACCTCTTAGCTGCTTCATATGCGTTACCTACAACCGACTTATTAGCAGAGCATTGGAGCTTAGCAGGATCATCAACACATTTTGGAGTGGGGAATTCCGCTAAGTTAAACAAGAGCGTACCCAATGAAGAACGCTCTTGGACTGTAGGCTTCAATTTGGACCATTTTCCTTGGGAATCTATCTTCTTATTCAAAATAACAACGTCCCGCTTTCTTGCCTCGGGGAAGGAAACAAAGGGAAGATCAACAAAGACTTGAAGCTTTCCCTGTTTAGGTAACTCACACGAAATGCCTCCAGAAGTACTTAAATCCGTACTAACTCCTCCAATTCCCCCTTGCATCCTCGACGACAATAGTACTAGTGTGGCACCAAACGAAGGTCCGATGTTCACGTGAAGACCTCGAGTGAGTGTGTTACTCATTTCGTATGTGCCTCCCTCGCCGTGGATGGACAGCGCACACAATGAGATGGGGAAGTCATAGACAGTTTGGCTGTTTGCCTTGCCATAGTCAACTTCAAGAAAGTTGATGGGAACATTATTGTTGCTTGGTGACGACCACCAACTACCATCGCTTTGGAAATCGTTCGCTGCAGGGTCGAAAAGATAAGCGACGTTCTTCTTCTTTAAATGAATACCGAGTTGGGTCTTTTGCTTCCCCTTACGTATCTCCTTGTATAAAGTCGACCGGAAAAAATCCCCGAGATCCTCAAACTGTCTGAACACTGCTCCGTTTTCATGGATACTGGTGTAGTGTACGTTGTCGCTGTCCATCATGGTGGCCGTAGCCAACGAAGAGTTGGTGGAGGCAGAGTGTATAGAGTTGCCAACTGAAGCAGTTTTTACTGCTCCTGCTGCAGTAGTTGTCGATGAAACAGTGGTGGCAGTCCATGTGCCTGCTGTCACTACATCAATGTCTGACATCTGATATGCTGCTAGTTCACTATGAACCAATCGTATCTCTGGCGTCGAGCAATTTACAGGAGAAAGTGGTTCAAATGGAACCATCATCAGTGCTGTGCTACCTTGAGCTCCACATGCCAGAAGAGCACTCTCAGCACTAACACTAGTAGTAGCAGTGGTGGTGGTAGGAAGTAACATTGGATACTAACAAAGAGATAATATCAGTTTTCTCTTAATATCAGTTTTCATATCTACTTTTCACGGCATATTCAGTTGTCCTCTTATAAACCATTGATTTAATGGTATGCAGCTGTACATGCGACACTTAAAGTACATGATCTTTTTACAATTGTAAATTTGCACAATGCTACATATTTTTGATATGCTATTATGCTTGAGCATTAAATAACACGGTGGTCAAATAAGCATTCAACTTATATTCAAATGTTAGTGAAATTGCTGAAAAGTTGATGCAAAATTGCTGCAAAAATTGGTTGAAGTTACTAAATCAGTTACACAAAATCAGTCATTATCCTTATCTTTGTCCTTCTTCCCGAAGGGCTTCAAAAGAACACCACCAATACCCTTTCCGACTTTACCAACACCTTCAACACCTTTCCCAACACCTTTGACTGCTCCTAAACCAACACCCGAGGCAACACCAAAGGGTGTAGTGGTAGCAGCTCTGGCATTGAATAAGATTTCTGGTTTGAAGGAAAATCTCAAATAAGCAACACCACCATCACCTTCTTCTTCAAAAGTTAAGGGAACACCAACCTCTTCGCCCAATTTGACATTCTTCATTTCAACTATTCCAGTACCTATAAGATCATCATCATCAGCCATGTCCCAATCCATACAAACAACCTTAATGGTAGCATCATGTAAGTTGAAAACCTTGACTGTTTCAAAAGTATTCCAAGTAGGATTAAGATCCTTTTTGATTGTTTTGGTCTTCAAAAAGTTATCACTTTCGGAGTTCAAATATAACTTAATGTATGGATCTGATTTACCGTTCCTATCAGATGCAACCAAATCAGTAGCTCTTAAAACTTCTGCAGTCAAGACACCACAGTTCTTGAATGAGTCTTGAATTGGGAATTGAGTGGCATAAACAATTGGAATCCATTGCACTTGAACATCGACTCTGGATCCATTCAAGTCAAGAGTGAATGGTTTATGGTACCCATTCTTCAACAATTGCATAGTTGGCACTGTTATTTCAGCAAGACTCTTTTCGGCTCTGTTGGCACCTTCCTTCTTAACAAGTCTAAACATTGCAGAAGACCATTCCAATTCATTGATGATCACATCACCAGTGGTACCAACATCAATTCTTTTGCTCTTGAATTTCTGAGAAGTATAATCAGCATGACCATGAGTATCAAAGTACGCTTGAAGATAACAGCCATCCTTTACTAACAGGATGTTAGAGAATTCAAACACAAGCACACCACTAGTATATTCAAGTAATTGCTCCAATGACAAATGTGCTTTACTTGTGTCAACAAAATCTTCCACTTCCGCAGTATCATCAACAGTGGCAGTCTTGGCATCACCTCCTTGTTTAGCCAATTCCTCTTGTTTCTTCTTCCTCAATTCTTCCTCCTTAGCCTTTGCAATTTCTTCATACTTCAAATCTTCCAAAGACATAACTGGCTTAACGGGAAAGAATGATAATTCATAAGTAACAACACCTTTTGGTCCCTTTTTATGAATTAACTTACCTTCTCTGTCTTCTGAATCAACATACTCAATGTAATTACCCTTATCATCTCTATGAATAATTTCACTAAGACCGACATTAAAGCTACCTAAGGTCCGATCGGGTGAGTGGGCTTCAACATCCATCACTTCAATATTCAACCGTTGATTAGGAGATGACACAGTAATATAGTGAACTTCATTCCAAGTTGGGTTCAAAGTCGAATCAGCAGCTGCAGTTCTACCTCTTTGAATACCGTTCACAAGAAGTCTAACATATGGATCAACCTTACCAATGGTTTCCAAGTTACGCAAATCTTCAGCCTTTTTAACGCACACTCTGACAACACCAATTGGAGGAGTATATCCACCTGTACTGGTGACATAGTCCAATTCAACTGGTTTCCAAGAAGTCAGAATTTGAACTTCTCCACCGTTAGCAAATGGTTGCCAGGTTTGACCAACTTGGGTACCATCAATAAGGTTATTTAAGGTACTACGAATAGTACCCATAACCTTATCATTGTCACTGCTCTTCAATACAAGTTTAACTCTTGATTTAGCTCTGTGTTCAATAATCATTTCCTTAGAAACATTATAAGCAGGATTGGCATTCTTTTTAAATGTCTTAGAAGTGGATACTAATTCGTTATTAACCCACAATTCAACATAAGTATTTGGAGGTGTATCAGGTTTAACTCCCTTCAAACGCTTAGCAGTTGAAACGTTGATTAAGGCAATACCGGTGTTCAAATCAGGAGGTGGAATAACTGCACCATCTGGTTGTCTCTGTGCTTCAAGGGAAGGCATAAACTGTAAGGAGTACAGCAATTCACCAACAACTTTGTTATTTCTAATAAAAGAGGAAGTGAAGTCTTGAGTCTTGTTATCACGCATCAGATACAAGTCCAATTGAATACCACCAAACATTGTATCAGCAATAGTCTTATTTTTGTCAAACACGTTAATTTCCAAAGGTTCAGACAAGGAAGAAATAGGAAAGTAAAACGTTTCATTCCAAACTGGACTTCTTGTGCTACTCTTGTTTGGAGTTTGAGCAAGGACAACATTATTGAAACCCATGGTCAAGTAAGGATCCAAAGTACCACCAACATTGGCAAAGGATTTAAGTCCCTTTGCACTCTTAACAGTGACACCCAAGACACCAATAGCAGAATTCAAAGAATGACCAGCCATAAGTTGTTGAACATTTAATTGGAAAGAAATTGGAGTGAACAAGATTGGACCAGCGTATTTCTTAACCATTTGATGAATAAGTGGGTACAATCCAGGGAAATTCAAAACTTCTGAGTTAAAGATCGTATCACCAAACAATTGACAGTTGAAATCAAAATCTGGAGCTTCAAGTAAAGTTACGTTAATGGTTTCAATATGAGGGAAGGCAGACAT
Organism: Lizanozyma spartinae; assembly: GCF_019049425.1. Classification (NCBI taxonomy): domain Eukaryota; kingdom Fungi; phylum Ascomycota; class Pichiomycetes; order Serinales; family Debaryomycetaceae; genus Lizanozyma; species Lizanozyma spartinae. Next base: position 23,520 of record NW_025065073.1, read on the forward strand.
CATTCTCATACGAACCCTTAACGAGGATCTAAAGGAAATGTCTGATACAGAAACAGGAATAGGGATACCAAATAAATCAGCCTTGACGACAATCTTTTGGTTAACGTTATTTTTCATTTGCTTACCATTGGAATCAGTCAAGTTGTTAGGAGTGAAAGAACAAATCCAATCCATAACCACTACATCTTCATCAGTACCAGGTAAGGTCTTAACAAAGTCAATGCGAGGAGGTTTTGTACCAGCAGTGAACGAGTCAATCCACAATTTCTTTATGAAACCAGGGGCAGGGGAAGAAGCTAAGATTGGGTTAACTTGGTCACAAACAATTTGGGAAACTGAAGGTTCCAAAAAGTACCAGAATTTTTCCAAAAAGATATTCAACCAATCCATAGTCTCATAATCATTTTCAATTTGTCTAACAGTGAATTCTCTTTGGGCCAAATGTCTTAAATTTGTTCTATACTTTCTTACAGAAGCACGATACAAGATGGAGAAAGTGATAGCCACAAAGAATAAGGGAGCAGTTGAAAACCGGAACCAACCAATAATCCAAGAAAGTAAGGCACCAACAATTAAATACCCCACGTTATGATACCAATCCCCATAAATGACTGGAGGAAGAAGATTATCGAAAACAGTTGTTTTAGCCAATAAATCAATTGATTCATCTTCAGCAGTTAAAACATCATCATGTTCCCAACCTCCAACTTCTTTCCAGCCTCTATAGGTTGGTTCGACAGAAAGTCTTGGAACTGGTTTGGTTGTAGCTTGAGAAAGATCATAATTGGGTGAAGGCACCAATTCAGGCTCCTTTTGCTCCTTTATAGGAGGTTGACCAGCAGGTACCTGTTCCGGAGGGAACAATACCTCGTTCGGCTGTAAAAAAGAGTTAGTATTTCGATTAATTGCAAACCCATAGTACCAACTTATAGGCTACTTACGTTCGTTGACATTACGACAAAGGTAACCGCTTACAATTGATGTCTAAAAGAGAGAGTTTAGTATGGTGAAATTTAGCAACTTGTTTTCTTCCCTTGAGAATTTTGATACTGATGGTAGCGCCAAATGAAACGAACACAAAGGCACCGTATGATTTAAGTTAGTTGCGTTACAAAGACGTAGGTATAAGCATATAGTACAAGCAACACTATGGTAATATAGTAATCGTAATATAATGTTCAGTAATGATCATTCACAATGATCATCTGCTAATTGTATAGAAGGTCTCCATAAACATTCCTTGGGAGTGCTTACTATACTTTCAAACACCACGATTATTGTAAGAAGTAATGCACAGATACCCATAAGTAATGTAGAACTAATATGAGCAAAGGGAAGACCGATAAAGATTACGGCCACAGGAAGACGAAGAGCAATTCTTGGTGTCCGAGGAATAATGTGCAAGCCAGCTGGATCTTTAGGAACATCCAAGAGTCCAATAATGAATAACGAGAATAATGCAACTCCCAATCCGCCGGAAAAGAATAGAGCCAATTTATGAAGACTCCGATGTTCATGTTCTTCTCCTTCCACAAGGATTGCCCAAATATCAGTTTCATCAAGTTCACAGAAGTCACCACCTGCATCAGCTGCAAGGATCAAGGCCGCAATTAATGGAATATGAAAGTAGATCCAAGAAATAGCCCTAGTAGCCAGGTGTCTTAAAGGATGTATAGCCTTTTTCGAAGTTGAACCATGATTATAAAGCCATGCAAAGGTATAAGCAATGAGTAATAAGAAAACACCTCTAAGAAACTTTGGGTTGAACCCAACACCTAATGGATTGGAAGCTACCACTTTATATAAGAATTCTCCAATAGCAATGGTGACAAAAGCTGAGAACCGTTCAACTTCATGTTCAATGTTTAAAGCTGTAGAAGTACGCAAATTCAACTTCTTCTTAAACCACGGAGAATAGCAAACAGAAAAGCAAACTTGTTCCAACACCAATAAAACGGCCGAGGCAATTTTCTTACCCAATGGGTTGAAGAAGATAATTGGGATCCATAGGGCCGAAGTTATAAAGATAGTAAAAGAATAGACACGCAGTTGGGCACGATGTTGAGGAATGTAGAAGGAATAAATAAGCAAACTAATGGCCAACAGAAGACGACAAACCATATAGGGAACATAAGTGAGTGCCCCTCCATGAACACCGTCCCACACTTTATGAGCATTATTGGCATAAAAAGCCAATACAGTAATGATCCAAAAAATATATAATCTTTGCAGAAGATCTTCGTTGTAGTAGTAATTGGTAAAGTCCTTAATGTCTGCCCACACTACCCAAGCTGGTAGGAATAAAAGAATATACTTCAATAATGCTTCAAACGTAGCTGCTTCTGAAGCAGCACCTGCCAAGTTAGCAATGATACCTACATAAAGTAAGTCCAAAAACAATTCTGTTTTAGCGGATGAACGTTCACCTTTAGTACGATATAATACACCATCCATAAAGTAGTTTAAAGCGTGTGGTCTAATAAACCATACAGACTCACGAGGTCTTTTGATATATTGATACTGAATATCTCCATATTTACGAATGAAATGATCTTCATCTTCACTATCACTTAGATCTAATTCATGGTTACTGAGAACCTCTTCAATGTCACCAGTGATAATTTGACGGAGTACACCATCATTTTCGGAGTTATTGTCACCAACCGTCATTGCACAATACAGGTAGTTGGTTGATAAAAGAGATGAAGAAAAGAAGAGGTCAAAGAAATTTACTTTCTACATTTGATCTAGCAACTCAGTTGGATACAAGCCACCTGCCCAATTTTGAACGGCTACAAAGCTTCTTTCGTTTCATGGGGCTATTGTTTCACTAATGCGGTAGTTTATCACAACTTGATATATACAGTACATGGGAGAGACTTCGAACTCAATAATTAATACTAACTGAAATCGAGTGCTACCAAAACAATCACGTGACAATGTCACTAAAGAACAATAATGTTGTATAATGGACTAGCATTGAAATATCTACTACCACAACAAAATTATCACTTTACACCTTCTTGTAGTCTAATACAAATACATTTGAATTACACATACAGCACATTCGTAGTCTTCATTATGTTACTTCTGTCAAATTCCCATCTAACCCCAACTAAAATAAGTGTTACCCGGACGCACGAAAAAATTAACAAATCAAAGACCGTACGTTTGTAGTTTTCCCAGTAAAGACCGTAATCAAGAGGGCTCTTAGTTGAAGATAGCCATAAAAAAAACATAGGATAAAATAAAAATGCACAACCCTTGGGCTAAAAGAGACGCATGGAGATACGAGGGTCAGTTCTCTCGCGCTAGCAGATTCAAGTCAGCTTTCCCCGGTTTCGGTATCGCTGTTGTGGCATTCACTGCTTATGTTGCATTTGAAAAGTTGGTATTGAAGCCCAACGGTGGTGAACACCACTAAAGAAGTTATTGGCCTGAAATGAAGAATTCATGGATGTTTTATTATAAGTACATAATGCCGAACCAATACATATTCATAGTTTTATAGTGAAAAGAGACGGAAAGTTTAGCTGGAAGTGTAGTTAATGAAGCAGATTGAAGAGTAGCATTACTATATACTGTAAAGCCAATCTTCCTGTAATAAAGTGTTTTGACTGGAACTCAATTACTTAGAGGTCATTGTAGTGGACATACTCTTTGTTACGTCTTTATTAATGTATCGTAGTATTATTCTATCTATTTACAAGTGCCTCAAAATGATGTCTTTCTTATTGTGAAGATTCTCCTCCTTCTACAATGGCTGATTCCCATATAGATTCTCTGGCAACTGTAGATTCAGACCCCATAGATCCTTCTTTAGATTTGGAACTCTTGCCTGATTCCTTAATTTGAGTCATTTCAGCTGCTGCCACGGTCCATGGATCAATATATTCAGCTTCTTGTTTCAAACCCCATTCCATGTGTGTAGTAGGATAAACTGCTCCTAATAATTCTGATTCTTCTCTTGAAACAGTAGAACTCATTTCTTCAGACATACGTAATTGATAAAACTCAAAACGAGCAGCATCATACGCTTCTTCAAGAGACATCGGGGTAGGTTTAGAATTAGATAGTAACCATAACGTTCTTTGAACCACGGATTCACCATCCAAAGGCTTGTACAATTGCAACATGTGAGACCAGTCACATTTCTTATAAGTATCAGCATCATTATTTTCAATTAAAATCTTTGGTCTTGAAAACTCCCATGGATGCTGGTGGTAGAAAACATCTCTAATTTGATCTTCAATGAATTGCAACTTTTGAACCCTGAAAATTGAATTGTGTTGCACTTTTAAATCGTTTTTGGAATGTCTTGTTTTGTAGTAGCCATCGGCCTTTTTAATATTGATTTGCTTGAACGGATCAGCCTTTTGAGCTCCAGCTTCAAAGAGCTTTTGTTTCTTGGTCATATCATTAAAGGGCGGATGTGATCCTACTATGGTGTACCAAGCAGGAGTGTCCCGCAAAACACCGGCCTTTATGAACCTCGATGTTCTTTCGTACACACCAGTAGCCCCGGTCTGGATCTTCATCGTTGTCGTCTGGATTATATCAGTGGATACAAAGCAGTCGCCCTTTCACTTAAGGTGAGTTTCTGTACCAGTGCTTTGGCTGAAAAATTTTCCCTCATGAAAAATTTCCGCGACCTCTATATACAGGCACCAATAATGGGGTAGATGAAGGCATAAAGACTGAAGCATTGCTTACACTAGTAGTACTATTTATAACAGTACTATTGATAACAGTACTATTGATAACAGTAATATTGATAACAGTACTATAATAATAGCAGCACTATAATAATAGCAGCACTATAATAACAGTACTATATTTATTGCTCCACTGCTATATCTATTTCTTTTGTTCCTAGATCAAATTGGTCGTTACTCACACTATTGCATTCCATGATACGATCAATACAGCGTTCACTACATTGTAATAAATAATCATGTGTCATGTGGAAACCGGTACAGTCGTTAATAAGTTGTCTACGATCACGAAATCATCTACCTAACTTATATCCATATATTCAATCGCACAAGACACTTGGTTCTATAAGACCATCGGAATACTCCATTCGACTGGAAACTATAAAGAAGAATTACATTCAGCCCGATTTGATTTCTTATGCAAGGTTTGTTAAGAGGTTGTATCCGTCATCAGGGTCCACAAGCGTTGATCATGACGAGCTTTACGATGCCTATAGAGCACTACCTGAGCCCAGACCATATCATTTGAGACCTCAAGATGTTAATACTTTTATAGACGTATTTTTGGAACGAAGAGACTTTGTTAAGCCCAACCAATTGGATGGTTATCTTTTGAAATCGCCAAAGAAATTGGTCCGACTGTTTGAAGCCATGATGAGGGTTAGACACAATTACATTGCTCAAACAAAAGCCATTCTAAGTGAATTTCAACAATATGATTTGGCCTTAACAGCGGCAGAGAAAACTAGGTTTCTCTACTATTATTTCTATAAGGATAAGAAACAAGTGGTTGACAGAATCACTGAAGCAAAAGAGCAGTACAAGAATGCAAAGTCTACTCTTGATTATAATGAATTCAATATAAAAGTCACGAATGCATTATTGAAGGATGAAAAGCAGATTGACATTGAGACCATCAACATGCTTTTGTTCCATTCTAGTAGACACAATCAAGAGGATGTTATTGAGTTATTGGTAGGGTCAATTGAGAAGAATCATAAGTCCAATGATAAAGATAAATATGTGCCTAACAACGAGACTTTCAAGCGGCTTTTGGATCATTATGGTCAACAAGCAGTTAACCCCGGCCAGTTTAGTCGATGGATATCTACACTTGTTTCCAGTGGAGCAACGATTGACATTCATGTTGTTAACTCCATAATAAAAGGTCTATTAAATATTGGTGAACTTTCGTTAGCTGAAGATCTTTTGACCCAAGTATTTGTTCTTAGAGACAATAAAACCAGTGGCAATCATGAAGACGTTCAGGTTGATAAACAGCTTTCATATGACGATGTTAAGAAGTATAAGATGCTTATTTCACAGGTAAACGATAACCAATTTCAAATATACCCCAGTTGCTCAACGTTTATGCCATTTATTGAATACTATTGCAATACACCAGGTGTTCATAATTCCTTTAGTAAGGTGTGGTATTTAATGGATCTTATGCACAATGAGTATAACCTCCCTGTTCGCACCCGGAGTTTCATTCATATATTCGGTCGATTTGGGAAGGTCCATAACGATTGGGAGCTTCAAGAGTTTAATCTTTTATTGACCAAATTGCTTGACTTGCATCAAGACACTAATAATAACAGGTTCCTTAAGCTTAGTGGCCAATTAAACGTTCAAGTTGTGAATGCATTTTTGCAAGCGCTTTCATCACTGGAAGATGAAGTCACTAAGGAATACACTGCAAGCATTTTGGAGGAGCAAGAAGGGTATTTCAATTTGCTACGAGCCTCAAAGGAGTTTCACTCTCGAGGTAGAAGTTCTACTAAAGGATATATTACTAAACAAGCGACAATTGTCCACTCCAATCTTTTGCGCAATGTTCTCATGAGAGCCAAAGCCATAGCTCTGAGACAAGAATAAACAGTTATATATATATATATATATATATGTACATAGTAAAGGCATTACATAGAAACGGCATTACATAGAAACGGCATTACATAGAAACGGCCTTAACTATTATACCAATTCACGAACCTCTTCATTTGTAGCCACAGGTCTTGACTTCACTTTTGAGCTTACCTGTGGTTGCGACTGCTGCTTCTTTTCATCCCATTCCTCTTCAATTAACTCATCCAAATCGTAATCGTAATTGTTAGGATTGGAATCCATATCGATTTTGTCAGTCTTTCTTCTTCTCAAGCTAGAAGAATCGTTCAAATGCAATTTAAGAGGTATGTCTTCTGATGTCAATCTCATTTTATCTTTCAATGCAGAGATTCCGGAAGTGGAAGCAGCTTCTTCGGCGTCGTCCTTAACCTCAAATGATGGTGGCACATATCCAACCGGAGCACCCATACTTCTTGAAGGTTCTACTGCGGACTTCTTTTGCACTGGTTTCTTCTTTCTCTCTACGTCATAGGAGGCAATACCAGAAACATATGGCAACGCAAGAATGAACACCACGATCACCACAAACACCAAGAGCCAGATAAAGAACATGATTAAAGAACCGAGTAGTATAGTGTAAGTACATATTTTAAAGTGAGTAGTTATTTAAATGTCGCAATGATTTGTATACCCGAACATTCCATTACATACGAACTAACTACTGCACGGTACTAATAGCTGGATATGGCTAAGCAACGGTATACTTATAGTCGACAGTAGAGGTGCTAGTGAGTGGCTGCTTAGTAATACTACACATATGGTTGTAGCAGACAGTGATGAACCGTATGTGTGTGGATGGTGGTGGTTCCAAGTGTAGTGTCCACACAACAAAGTGAGGTGATGAGGACCAAAGTCTACAGGACAAACACGAACAGACAAACTATAACAGAACAAACATAACAACACGGTTCATATCATAATACGATAGAATAGTTCAGAACGACAGCGAGACATGATAATGTTGAAACGGGTATGTCCAAGATTACGCTCTCCATCAAGTCATTATGTGTCGAGGTACCGTTCAATGAATGTGTTTCAACCACAGTTTCGGTGTTATTCTTCCGTTCTAGACACAGAAGGACATGATGTTTCTCAAAAGATAGACACCCTTTCAGATTCCCAATACTCTCGTGTTGCAGATGAGTATCTTGAATCAATAAGCGATGAATTGGACTTGCTAGCTGAGGACCATGATCAACTTGATTTTGAGTTGAGTCACGGGGTATTGAACATCACCATTCCTCCCAATGGATCCTATGTCATCAACAAACAACCTCCCAACAAACAGATCTGGTTGAGTAGTCCTCTTAGTGGGCCCAAGAGATTTGATTTGGTCGGGGGAAAATGGACCTATTTGAGAGATGGCACTCAATTAAGTAATCTATTGGCAGGTGAGCTTGGTGAAGCAGTGGGGATAGACTTACAATTTGAATCTGTAGACCAATAAGCGGTACCCATCCACAGTCCTCGGTTTATAGTGTACAGTGTATATCTGTTACGTAGTGTATAGCTTCTTGTATATAATGATGTATCTTGCATTACTGCTAATGTAGAGTGAATGCACTATTAGACTGAGGTTTTCTGAGAAATTTGGTGCGAATCCAACTGGGCCAGTGCTTCAATATGCTTCCCTCCAGTGTGCTCCCATTGAACAAGCTTCCCTATAGTAAGGCTCCTTACAATATGATATAAGACAATGGCACGACGGAAAATAGTGAAAATCATAAACGTTGCTCGGGTTCGCAAGCCCAGTCTAAAGGTGGCTATAAGACTACCGCCAACTGTTCTATTGGATCTTCAACTAATAGAATCCTCACAAGATGAACCACATGATAATACTCCGAATGACAATACTATTTTGAAGCAAGAACAACGACCGCAAGCCGATCGCACTGCTAACGATAATGATAATAACAACGAGAAGGTTTATGTGCCTGCTTTTCCAAACCATGACAACTATAAACCTTTGGCAATGCCACAACATCAATCGCAAGGTCAAATAATCCGACCGGGATATCGAAAAGTGCCTCCGAATATCTATCCCATCTTAGAGAACGAATTAAAGGTCTTGAATCCAGACATGGAAGAATTGGGGATTGACAAAATCATCTTTTCATTGCTTGATCCACTCAGTAAAGCACGAATAGATTTACCCGTGAAATCCAATAACTGTGTACACTTTGAATGTTTTGATTATGGCTCGTTCTGTATGTTTAACAAGATCCCTCAAGGTGTTCAGTTTCTGCTTCGAAGAGCCATGACCAAACTGGCATTAGAATTACTACGGTTTCAAAAGGCAGCTGGCTATTTATACTCACCGGTTAAAATTATTGATATCACTAAACAAAAATCTTCCTCTGGTAAGGAATATAAATGTCCAATCTGTGATGCCAAGTTCCCGTTACTGGAGCTTACGGTGTCTATTTCCTTCAATTATTTTGTCAAGGGTACCCCTAAAGATGTGGAAAAGATAGAATTGTTGGAGATGTTTCAGTATAGACCCATTAGTGAACGGGAATCTATTGAGAAGCGAAGTCAAAGTGAAGAGGTTATATTGCTTTCTGATGAAGATGAAGATGAAGATGAACATACGCAGAGACTAGAGGGAAAGCTACCAGTACAGAGACAAGTTCCCGAACAGAGACAAGTTCCCGAGCAGAGACAGGTTCCCGAACAGAGACAAGTTCCCGAACAGAGACAGGTTCCCGAACAGAGACAGGTTCCCGAACAGAGACAGGTTCCCGAACAGAGACAGGTTCCCGAACAGAGACAATTTCCCGAACAGAATCATGATCCTGATTCATTTGACGATGATGGTATGATTGAAGAAATAGAAGCTGTTATACAAGGAGCATACGACGAAGACGATGATATAATACATCAACATGCAATACCCATCATAGATTCTGGCTCTGGTTCTGATGTTGAACTACCAGAAAGTGCACCAGTACCCTTTGATATTGCACTTCAAGTACTTAGTCCTTATTTGGCTAGATATAGAGGTGAGTACGCACATAGGTATGGTCAAGATCAGTACCAGGGCTCAGGGAGCCATGATGATCCTGTGACAATAGACTAACATACATTATACATAACACATTCATACATATTACTACCTCCTTTTGCATAGGCTGTGAACTCTTGGGCAGTCATCGTCATCGTGCTCTTTTGCGTGCACCAACCAATAAACCCTGGTTGAGAAATGGTATTCCACTGTAACCAACCACCCTTACTGGTAAGCGATTGCTTCTTATAGATTCTAATACCGAACCAACTGGTATTAGTGAGGGGTTACATATATCTTTGTGGTGTACATTTAAGTTAACCCAATCAAAGGCAAACTTAATATAAATATCATCTTCATCATCATCACTTGATATCATCAACGTATAATCACCCTTTGCACTAAGTATATGAGCCGAAGAGGGTTACCAGTAAACAGAGCTACATCTCGTACCAACTATGGTGGGGCATCTACGCTTATGAGCTTGGTAGGGGTATTGACACGCTTAGTCCATGGATTGCCCATTCATGGCCACGACAACGACAGTACAGCCCAAATCCTCCACAAGGCACAGGAACCAATGACTAGCGAGGAGTTTTATATTAATTTGGCCACATCAGTTTGTTTAGTTTTGGCGGGTGGGGTGTTTGCAGGATTAACTCTTGGATTAATGGGTCAAGATGAAGTTTATTTGAAAGTCATTGCTACCTCTGGCGAACCTATTGAAAGGAAACATGCTAGAAAAGTATTGAGATTAATCAATAGAGGTAAACACTGGGTACTTGTGACTCTTTTATTATCAAATGTTATTACAAATGAAACCTTACCGATTGTTTTAGATAGATGCTTAGGTGGAGGTTGGCCTGCCGTAGTGGCGTCTACAGCTGCCATTGTTGTATTTGGAGAAATCATTCCTCAATCCATTAGTGTTAGATATGGCTTGCAAGTAGGGTCTATGTTTGCTCCGTTTGTGTTGATCTTGATGTATATCATGTACCCCATTGCATATCCTATTGCCATGTTATTGGACTATTTATTAGGTGAAGATCACGGTACAGTGTACAAGAAGTCCGGGTTGAAAACCTTGGTCACCTTACATAAAACTATGGGGGTTGAAAGATTGAATCAAGATGAAGTGACTATCATCAGTGCTGTGTTGGATTTAAAAGAGAAACCTGTTAGTGCTATCATGACTCCAATCGATAGAGTTTATACTATGAGTGCGGACACAGTACTTGATGAAAAAACTGTTGATGAAATCTTTCAAGCGGGGTTCTCTCGTATCCCTGTTCATTTACCCAATGAACCTCTGAATTTCATCGGGATGCTTTTGGTTAGGGTTTTAATTAGTTATGATCCAGAAGATGCTTTGACGGTTGCTTCGTTCCCATTGGCTACTTTACCGGAAACGTCAGCTGATACTTCATGTTTGAACATCTTAAATTATTTCCAAGAAGGTAAATCCCATATGATAGTTGTTAGTGAACATCCAGGTGAACCATTGGGTGCACTTGGGGTCTTAACTTTAGAAGATGTGATTGAAGAGTTGATTGGTGAAGAAATTGTCGATGAATCGGATGTATATGTTGATATTAATAAGAATATCAAGAGGAAAATTCCTGGCCCGTTATCTAAAAGGAACTTGACTCAGTATTTGCATACTTTGTATCAGAATGCTCTGACATCTTCGAAGAGAAATTCAATTGATAATACTGTTCATCACCAATTACATCACCCCAATCCACAATATACTCTTGGTGGTGATCCTGGTTCTGGATCTCCATATTTGGCTGCACCTTATAACACTAACTCTCCTTTATTACAAGCTGTTGATAGTTCTAAGAATTGGATACCCAGAAATCCTGCTTCCAATCCTTTAGAAACGAACAAAACCTTTGTGACAATCAAGAAACCCGTTGGCCGATTGCATTCAGCTACCAACTTGACTCCAAATGGAAGTCCTGGTGCAGGTGGGAACATTTACCACCCTCAATCACCTTTAGGAAAGCTAACAGCGAATAATAATAATGGTAATAATAATCAGAACAATAGTAGTACGGGTTCACCAAGTATCCATGACCAAGTTATCCCTGCACCTGATCGCCCTGCACCTGGGAATGGATATGGAGCAATTCATTTAACTGAAGAAGGTGCTCTTCGACATGCAGCTGATATTGACAGTGGTGTGGATCATCAACACCAGTTTCAATATGGAGCAGAGGAAGGAGAAAACAACAGTTCTCAAGGAGGTATGGAAATACCGGAGGGGTTCCAATATGAGAACTTGGCTCATCAACTGTTCCGTAGTAGTGGTATTGTTGAGAGTGTGGTTAATGTTCAAGGTGTTCACAAAACAATTATCGAACATTATAGTGGAAATGAAGATAATGGAGATGAAGTAGACTTGCTACTTTTGAATGAAGATGTTAAGAGGAAGAAAAAGAAGAAGAAGTCAAAGAAGCTTCAGAGTAAATCAAAGAAGAAGCAAGATTCTCCTGTTTCTGGTAGCAAGAGCGAATTGGATGAAGGATTCCAATCAAGTCTAGCTAATAGTGTTGCTAGTTCTGTATCACTTACCACCAAACGAAGTCCTGCCAGTGAGAATACCAATGCTGAACTGGCTTCTGGAAGTGATGAAGGGAATCATGGAACTCGATCCCGTCGCCCAAGTGTTTGGGATCGGTTTTTAGGTTCAGCAACACCCGAGAAATCATAGTTAGTCCACATCATTATGCTTTTTTTATACCGTATCTTTAGTATATTAGATAACTTTTGTCAGCTCCTTTCGAATATTACATTCTCAACCGTTACCAGTACTGGTGTGATGAAAACCGTTTAAATAGTTTGTTCTAAGTACTTCTTTTGTTGACATGAGGGGTGGGAGGGATTATACTTAAATACTCAACACGATATCTCCGTGCGTATAATATTTATGTCATCGAAGGGTTTATTAGAACTTATTCAATGTTTGACATTATACAGTATACGACATACTGTTATAGTACATTTCCGAAATAGGAAATCCCATTAAATGGCATAATACCCCAGAAAGTCCCGTGCGGGTTTGTGATTCATGTTCCGAGAAAAACCGAAAGTTAAACTTCGGGCCCCTTCATAGTTGCTGTACCACTTTCTTCTTTATGTGTTGATGTATTCTCTCTAGGTATTGATATTAGCATACTATTACGGCATATAGTATAGCTATTGCAGTTGTGGTATTACTGTTAAGATGGGTTCTGGTAATGGCCATGTACTCAAAGGCTTATTTGCTACTAGGTCTTCAGCCAGTACAGATAGTGGTGGACAACATGGATCTTCGTCTTCGTTAGTGAAATTGTTTCGGAAAAATAGACATATGTCCCATAGTGATGTGCTGAGTCGATCTATAAGTAGTAGGAATGATCATGATGATTCTGGTTCTGTTAATTCATTTCATAGTGCTGCTAATGATTCACTGGTGTTGATTAATGGTAGTGATGGTAGTGCATTTTCAAAAGAATCTCCCATATCGACTGCTGATACTTCAGTAGCAACTTCAAAACTACTTCCAAAGCATCAACATCAACATCAACATCAACATCAGCATTTAGGTCTTCTCCCATTAGCGAAAAAGAATTCATTGGATTCAGAGGGAAGCAAAAAGAAACATCTTCCAACATTGAAACGATTTCTTGGTAAACTCAAAGAGGATAGAAGTAATAAATCTAATAAAGGTTTACCACATTTCAAGCCATCCCTGGCTTTAGATAAAAAATATACAAATGCAAATAAACTCTTGGGTTCAGGTGCCACTGGATCTGTGATTTTAGTCCATTCCAAGACAGATAGTTCTCAAGTTTATGCTGTGAAACAATTTAGACCGAAACAAAAGGCAGAAAATGAACGGGATTATAAAGTTAAGGTAAAAAATGAATTCAAAATAGCTTCAGTTTTCAACCATCCCAATCTTATTAAAACATATGAATTGGTTACTGAATCTGGATTAACTCATGATCCAGAGTATTATATTGTTATGGATTATTGTCCTTATGATTTTTTCAATTTGGTGATGTCAGGACTTATTACCATTCACGAAACAGAATGTTATTTTAAACAAATCATTGCAGGCGTGTTCTTTTTACATGATCATGGATTAGCTCATCGTGATTTGAAATTAGATAATTGTGTTGTAACCGATCAAGGAATTTTGAAGTTGATTGATTTCGGTTCAGCTGTTCAATTTAGGAAACCCAGAATGCCAGGTTTGGATTATGGAGTAGATAATTTGGATGAAGATCATCGTTTGCAAAGAGCAAGAGGTATAGTTGGTTCCGATCCATACTTATCGCCAGAAGTATTTGAACCATCAAATTTTGGTTACGATCCAAGATTAGTTGATGTTTGGTCCATTGCTATAATATATTGCTGTTTGGTTATTAGAAGATTTCCTTGGAAAATACCTAAATGGTCAGACCCTTCATATTCTTCATTTGCATCAGCTGAACCTCCTTATGATAAAGGTTCCGAAAGTGAAGCCACTGTTCCAACTATAAAAAGTGGTGTGGCTACACCTGTTGAGACAAAGCCCAATATACAACTATCCGAATTAGAACAGAGAATCCCTAAGCTTACCATTAATAATGAAGCAAACACATTAGATAAATCTATTGATGATAAAGAAGTTTCCCAGGAACCTCCACAAATCAACTTACCTGAACCAAATCTAGATTTAGATGATCAAGCTCCAACTCAAGCAGTTATCCCTCAAAAGAAAAGACATAGAAGAAAATTAACAGGTAGAGAGAAATTGCTTCGCTTATTACCAAGAAACTCCAGATCATTGATTGATAAGATGTTGGCAGTGAACCCTGAAGACAGATACACCATGGATCAAGTAATTGTTCATCCATATGTTCAAGAAATCACAGAATGTCAAGAACTTGTTCTTCCCAGTGGTGAGAAGTCAATATTGAAACTGGAAAACCATACTCATCACTTGGTAACCGAAGACCAATTGAGACTGATTGAATTTGAAAAGGCTCGTCAAAAGGAAGCCATTGGACTTTGAATCTTTGGAGGTTTGCACTAAATTCGAAACGATTTGATTCCGCTTTTAATTTGGTCTTTTTCAGAAAAACTTTGTATATACTTTTATAGGAGGTACGATACTCAATTTAATGACGAGGACGTGACGATTCTTTCAACTTTTTTAACAAATTCTATAAATTTTTCATCCTCGAGCTTAGTCTTAATGATATCCCGTAGTTGCTGATCAGTGTATGATGTTTCACTAGTATTCATATTATAAGAGAGAAGTGGTTGGTTTAACAATGGAGGCACTTGAGAACATTCTGGAGACGGTAGTTGACTATTTGTGTTGTTATATGGTTGTGTTATGTCATATGCATGATTTGTATCATATGGTTGTGTTGCATCATATGCTACATCGTATGTTGTATTGAATGTTGTCTCTTGTGGTATTGTTTCAGCTTCTTGTGTTGCAGTATAATGATCGGGATATTGATGGAGATTATGTAACAATAATGAAGGTGAATTAGTTATCTGAGTAACATCGACCAATTGTGATTGACTTTGACTTTGGTTTACTCCTGATTGTTTCTTCACATGAACATGACAATGCATAATTTTCTCCACTGAAGACTTAAAGGCATCAAACTCCTTAACATCACGAAACACCATCTGAACACGCCGTAAAGTTGCACCCGAGATCAGTGATAACTTCAATGCAATCGTAGGGTATTTGCTTACCCCCAGAAGCACTGTATGAGTAGTGACTTCGATGGTGTCTATGACTATCTTCCTCCAATAGACATTAATGTAAGGATGAACCAACTTGATGGTAACTTCAGTACGATACGGACAATGGGCCCATTCGCTGTTCCTAAGGAAGGAGTACTTACAGATGTTAAAAGAAGGCATTTATACATATAAGAGTATATTTTGGGAAAAGAGACATGTATAAATAAGAATGTTTTTTTTGCACCCATAGGGAAAACTTTCACATTTATATATATTTCTTTTCTATATGATACATCACATTACTCTTAAATAATTTTAATCTATATATTAACCAAAAGTATTGCTTATTGACTAGTCATAATACTACTAGTAATAATATGACCAGGCATATCATATCAACCATCCTACACCCGTACACCATTTACATTGTGTGCAGGATCATTCAAAATAGATAACAATTTGAAAGGCAACTAGTTAAAGGTGGTATTTACCTTACTCCTGTAAAACTAATAATGAGTGACGAAGGGTATAGACTACCGGATACGGTAATCACTGTATCCTTTTATAGTTCACTCATCTCATCACTAATCATTGCTGCAAGTGTCATACTTCATCTACGAAATTACCGGAAACCATTTCAACAACGACTTATGATTCGAATACATTTAATTGTACCCTTGTTTGCCCTTCTGTGTTACAGTATGCTATCGAATCAGAACTCCTATTTCAACAAGATTGTATTGGAACCCATTCGTGAATCCTATGAGGCATTTGTCATTTATACCTTTTTCTCCCTTCTAACAGATATGCTTGGGGGGGAACGACACATTATCATTATGACTAGTGGGAGAGAGCCCGTGGCCCATCCTGGTTTCTTGGGGAAATGTCTTCCAAGATTGGACATATCTGATCCATATACATTTCTATGGATTAAAAGAGGCATCTTACAATATGTTTGGTTAAAGCCATTCATTTGTTTTAGTATGATCTTTGGGGAATTATTCCATTTATATGATATCAATGACATGGGGATCAAATCTCCTTATTTATGGTTAACAATTCTTTATAATCTTAGTGTGACCATTTCATTATATTGTCTTGCCCTTTTCTGGAAAATTTTATGGAACGACTTGAAACCTTTTAATCCAGTGGGGAAATTCTTATGTGTTAAGTTAATTATTTTTGCTTCTTATTGGCAGGGGGTTCTTTTAGGTACTCTTAGTTTTTTTGGAATTTTAAAGAAATCCGGAGTACCACAGGATTCGAATCCGGGTTCAGATTCTCAACCAGCAAAGCAAGAAAATTATGACTTGGGTTTAGCTATTCAAAATGCTTTATTATGCGTGGAATTAATTGCTTTCGCCGTTGGTCATTGGAGCTCATTTTCTTATAAATATTTCACGGTGAAATATTTACCCTCATCTAGAGTACAATTTTTTTATGCCCTAAAGGATATGTTTGGGATTCAAGATTTAGTTCATGATTTTAAAGTTACCTATCAAGGTGACAACTACGATTACAGGAAATTTGATTCTGTTGAAGCATTGCTTGCACATCCTGATTCAAGTGCACGCATGAGTAGAATAAAACAAGGGTTGCGATATTATAATGATGGGAAACATAAACATTGGCTCCCTCTGAACATGATGACACTCTCTGAACCCTCTCAAAATGGGAATGGAATTAATAGTACAACAGAAGAGAATTATGCTCCATCCATAAATTCTTCAACGAAAGGATTAATATCTTCATCAAGAGGCAGTATAAAAAGTCCTCCAGGATCTCCTAGGCCTGGACCTGGACCTGGACCTAGACAACACTGCACTAACACTACACCTCCATTAGGTTCTATTACAGCAGCATTAAATGATGAGAACTTTAGTTATGATGAAGAGGATCTAGACGAAGACGAAGCTTATTATCAACAGGCTACGTCAGTAGTCAATAATTATACTTTAGATCAAGTGGAGATACAACGACTTTTGAATTATCCC
Source organism: Lizanozyma spartinae (assembly GCF_019049425.1). Taxonomy (NCBI): domain Eukaryota; kingdom Fungi; phylum Ascomycota; class Pichiomycetes; order Serinales; family Debaryomycetaceae; genus Lizanozyma; species Lizanozyma spartinae. Next base: position 40,880 of record NW_025065073.1, read on the forward strand.
ATAGTTGATGATTTGATTAATAGCCACGAATATGGCTACAGAGTTAGGAAGTTACGACATGAACGAGAGACACCCAATAGAAGACTCCTAAACGAGCAAGAACGACGAAGATATAGTAACGAGAGCTCAAGATATGGGAGTATAGTATAAGGCAGGGTTTTTTATTATTATTATTACTATGGAGTCAAAAGAGTCCCTATATACAAGAAGTCATTACAATTTGAATACATTCGTTTGTTCCAAACCCTTTATAAATCCCCGTGTTTAATCATCATCAATTTTGAACAGATAAAGACTATCCAAATCCTCAATTTTCTGTTTGTCTGAAGATTTTGAAGATACTTTTGACTTTTTCTGTTTCCTTAATTCTTTACTTGAAGACTGATCAGCCTCTTTGGCACTTTTGGAGGAGGTAACTTCAACTTTTGGAGAGCATTGGAGAATGACTCTTCCCTCCACGCCACCTTGAGCTTCATAAAGACAAGATAATTCATCCAACATTTCTGTAACTTTATTAAGCACCATCGTTCTTCTTGCAATTTCCAATTGGTAATCTTCAGCTTCAGATTTGCGGATTCTATTGGAAGCATCATTACCTTCATAACCTCTAGAAATGGCCCTTGCATTTGATCTGTCTCCAATGAAAAAGCTAAACTTACCACCTTTTTTAATAATCTTTTCAACCTCACTTTTCTTCTGATTGGCCAAATCACTTAAACTAATTGTCCATGAGACGGTAACCACTTTAGCAGTTGAGCTTCTTTTCTGAGCCTTTTCCTTCAGTAAAGCTGCTTTCCAAGCAGCTGAACTACCCTTGTTCAATAATTCCTTTTGCATCTTTTCTGCCAACTTATCGGCATATTGTTTTACCATTTCTTGACAAGTATTCAACTTAATTAATGGCAACCCACCAGCTTCTTGAGGTTCAACTACATATATCCCTTGCTTTGATAAATCTAATGGGTTGACAATATCTGGTAAAAATGCTATTTCCATCTTATTGGTGGTAGGATCAATAAATTGTACTTTGAAATCTCTTCTATATTTATGGACAAGTTCTACTTGTGATTTTAATGCTTCTTGTTGTTTGGTGGACCCCGAGGTATTATTAAACCTTCTGGTATTACTTTGTTGTTTCTTAGGGCCTTCATTTCTGGCTCGAGAATGATGGCTATGACCTCCTCCTCCGGATCCACGGGTCTTGTCTTTATTATTGTTTCTTTGAGTATTTGCAAACCGATTTGATGACGTGGTAGGGGGTTGCTTTGAACTTGAACCTTTGCCCGATGAGTTGATTGACGATAGAATGTCGTCCAAATCAAAGGCATTCTTATTGCTATTCGTTATTGGACGGGCCTCAAAATGCCTCAAACGAGTCACATGCACTAACCGCCGCTGAATCAGCCTTATCAGTATAAACATAGTCGATAGATACAAGTAAAGCAGCAGAAAGAGTAGCTGGATTTAATGATTACTTAAACGAGATTTTTCACCTGATAATAACACGGTGCGTGCACGACTTTGTTAAAGTATACAAGGGAGAAGTATGGGTGCAATAATATATGTTGTAGTAAATGTTGTAGTATATAGTGAAACTAAAGCATATGCATACATTACATAGGTATATGTTAATACACGGTGATGTACTCAAATTAAGGTTATTGGGTGGGAGTTGGTGGTGATCACGTGCCTTAGTCTTGGCTAATGATAGATCCATCACATACGCTTGAAAATATTCACTACGATTAAGCTTAGATTCAATTTAGACTTAAAGTGAATAAGAAGTAAATTGAAGACTTGCTTTGGTAAATGCATTGTGTTGCAAATAGCGGTTTTGAAGCGGGCTAGTGTTAAAAAGGACCCGTTGCTGATGTTGTTGATGTTGTTGATGTCATCATAATTGGCTGCAAAAGTTCGGTGTTATCTCGCACAAACACTCCTTTAAGGGACCCCCCCAAACCACCAAGCAAATGCCACTTCATAGACCCAAAAAGTTCTGGCATCGCTTCCATAGATACTCAGGTGGTCGGCATTGGAGCCATAGAAGATGGAGTGATTTGAAAAGGGGAAATTTTAGTGTTGATAAAATCCATAACCCTAAAGCATTAGCGCCTTTAGAGTTCATTAGGCCTGAAGTATACGGAGATAAATATGTTTTAGACCTTTTGGAGTGCCTTGATGATAAGGAATTGGCCAATGTAAATAAAGCAGTAGCAAAATACGGTAAGGATTACCCGCTATCATCACCAGAATTACAAGTGATAGTTGCGATTCAAATTGATAAAAGACGTGAAAAGGTACAACAACCAGAAGCCTGTGTGGTCAGAAATGAATTGGCCCAATCAGATTCAGAAATACATTTGGATGTGATTTCCAAACTATCTGAACCAGTGAACTCATTCCATGCTTCTGCTGATGAAGATGAAGATGGTTTTTTGTGGTGGCCCATGCAGAATCTGCATGCTATATCAACAGATGGATTGCTTCGATTCCAGAGATTACGAGAGCAAATGAGACAAGCACAAAAATTCATAGAAGACTATCAACGTAGTCAACTTTCTGATGATTATGTTTATCAGCCTTCTGCTCATGGGACTCTCTATGCGTTTGCAATGACCGTAGCTGAATGTGACCTGCTACTTGAACACGCTGAACCTTCAATGTCGTTGCAGGTGAAGCACGTATTGGCACAAATGATAGAGATTGTGGATCGGTTAACTGGGTCTCTGTCTTTATCCAAGATCTCTCAGATCTCACCTAAAATCAGTAGACTGATTCTTGCCACACTTTGCCAGAGACAAATACTGGGATCTTCATCTCATAAGAGGGATACCTTCTCAAGGGCGTTTCCACTGGTACAACAAACGAGTACTGTTTACACCAACAATACCAATATTTCCGAATTCGGTGTTCATGTTGATCTCCCTGAAACCCACGCAACATCGCCTTTCATTGATGCAACTATTGTGCTATACGATGATAATGAGATCAATTGCTTTAATGAGGAGCCAAACAACAATAACATCACACATCTAAAGTATCTTGAAGATATTGAAGAGATAGAAAGTCGACTTTATGCACTCAAGTTCCAACTTGATTACGAAGTGAAAAATCTTGTAAAGTTAGAAAGAGAAAGGACTCGAAGTGATTTGGCCAAACAAAAGATGATAGAGTCAATAGATACTTTAGAGGAGTCGATAGCGAAGGCCTTGTCGTACAAAGAACAATTGTTGAGATTAGAGATAAACTTTGCTAGTTTTATTGGCCATCCTACAAGTTGCAATAATAGTAACTCGATAATCCCCCAAGCACTCATTGACGAAGTCCAAGGCTTTACTGAAAGATTAAAAGCGTCTACATCTTAAGCTGAATCGTTTTACTGCACCATTAATCTATAATCTATGCCGTTATTATACATTTGTTTTACCATTTTGAACCCAAGAGAATAGAAGCTTGATCCTGAGGCTTCTCTACTTCTTTGAAGTAAGTGGTTGTTAATCTGTCCGAGGATATATTTGAATCCTCATAAAAGTTGTTACACCAATTCATTAAATTGGAAACAACATCCTTATTCAAATCTAAAGATTGAATAGATTTATATTTCATCACACATTGGTCAAGCCATTCTTTATCTGAAACATCTTTACCATGAGAGATTTGACCACCTCCATTTATGCATCCATTAGGGCATGCCATTATTTCAACATAATCACATTTAGTTGCATCCACATCTTCAGCTTCATCACTACCATTTGGTGTTGCAGATCTACTGGTACGCATTCTTCGACGAGCAACCACAGCTCTACCGGTTGGTTTAGCAGCAGCCTTTTCTGGGGCTTTAAGTTTTCTGACCAAGTTTTGAATGTTTCTGAATCCATTCACCACGGCAGTGCTGGCCACTTTAATGGTATCATATTCCAAACGCAATTCATAAATGTCGTTGTTCTTTCCGTTGATTCTTTTAATATTGAACTTCGAAGAATTTCGATATTTATCAGGTGCTTCTTCAAGCAATTTCTGTTGATATTGAAGCAAATAATTGAACCCCCAACCTCCAGAGGTTGAGCCATCATCATTTGACCAAGAATGTTCTAAAAACGGCCAATTTGGAGGGGCTACTTTCTTATATAATTCTGACATTGACAACTTCAATAAGGGTGAGCTAAAGTTGAAATTATAGTGATCATTCTGTTCAACCAAATTGACCAACTCTCTTGGGGTAAGTACGCAATCGACATCAGATACTTTTGGTTCGTTCAACTCAGGCCGAGCACTTTCCAACTTTTTATCGAAACAAGGCATGATGGATACATGGTAAATGTTCTCTCTGGGTACATCTTTAACTAAGGATTTCAAGAGACAGCCTGTGAATTGTTGAGGTGATTTAACAGTGGATAAACGATCTAAAACTTCTGGATGGGTCTTTTCAGCATAAAGAACCCAACCTGGACACACAGAGGATAATATAGGGCCACTACTTTGATCCTTCTTGCGTTGATAAACATGTTCAAACTCATTAACTAATGATAACCTACGTCCCAATGAAGTACCAACCACGTACTTGAACCCCATTTGATTCACAAAAAGATCAACCAACATACAGTCAATATTTTCCACAGATGTTTGGAAAGCCTGAGCCAAAGAGCTCCGAGCCTGATGACACACACTGGCCGCAAATACTTTTGAATGTTTCTGAGAATCCAAAGTATTAACCAATTGATCAAATGAATGCTGTGCAACCAAAACCTCCTCAGCAGAAGTAATGCATCCAGAACACGCTAAACAATCTGCCAAAGAGATCTGAGCAGCCGAAAGTTTCTGCTGCTTGCCATCGATTTTGGATATCTCTAAGGGGTTCCCTTCGTTATCTATTTGAATCTCCACTTCTCCATATTCTGGTGCGCCATTTGCAGGAGCAGGAACACTTTCCACTGGCTTGATGCAAGCAACTCCGGGGGAAATAAAGTCGTTCAAATCCTCAGCCTTTAGTATGGCACTCATATTTTATCTACTAGAGAAGAGGAAAAGAAAAGTGATATTGTTAAGATAAAACAATAAAGTAGTTGGTACATGCTTTTTGCTATAAGCTTACTCATCTGAGTCACCAAAAACAGATCACGTGACGCTTTGATATTTCATTTTTTTTTAGGAAATGACAAACGAGCCATTGATAATTAGACTACGCATTTCATAACCTAATTAGGAGCAAGCATCATACTACTTAAAAGCCATCATATTGTTCCAATAATTTTTCTATTATTATCCTTATCTTAACTATGAACAAAATGATCTTATCAAGGTAGCGGATTTGTGTCGCTTTGATTTTGCTTAATCTGACATATTTTCCAATTCAAACTCCTGCACATCGTTGACTCGGTTATACTCATTTCCATTGATAGCAATAGGTTGGAAGGGACCATCTTCGTCAAACCCAACTAGACGCAAGTACAAGTTTACCATTAAGAGTAGCCACAAAAACACCACAAAAGCTGCTGCAGTGCCGACCAAGATATAGGCAGAATGGTCAGATCCTAAGCCTAATGCCAATTCTAATTGCTCTTCATTTGCAGCCATAAAGAGTATTCCTGAAAGTGTCATAAAAAATGGTGGCATATATTGAAAAGCCAATATTTTACCTGAATCATCACAGTTCTTGTCATGCAAGATGAAACAGATCTCGATTACTCTGGTGAAACCAGCACTCATAAGTGCAATACCAAAGAAGGCGTGTACGTTTGTGGAAATGGCTGAATGTTGATGATGCTGTGACATCGACCAACCTGTGAATATCAATAATAATGCCGGAATCAAAGATCTATGGTTATTCTTCTTTCTGGTTAAAAATACTCCTACAAGAGCTCCAGCCCACCAAATAATCCCCATTGCAGTATGTTGATAATCTCCCATACTCCAGCCTTCCTTCCCCCATCTGTGTTCTGTGAAGGTGTTGACGATACCCCAAGCACACATGACCACCGAGTCATAAAACTCTTGGGATCTTCTGTTGGTGTCTCTCTTTCTAATCCAAGGTATTATCAACACTATAGTCAATACCATCGCATAAAACACAAACGCTGTACCCATTATACCATGGGCAATGCATTGACCCGTGTGTTTATCATAGCAAAAGCCAAATAATGCCACTACAGCAAGACATACTCTTACCCAACCTGTGAGTGCTATAATTACCGAAAGTGTTTTAAAGACTTTGCAAAGAACTCCGGAATTGGCATTACCATTATTCAGAGATGAACCGGCTGCTGAGGGGAAGAAACGATTCATTATCCAATTACTACCATTCATAAACGTTCCTATAAAAATGTTTGCAGCCAACAACAAGGTTATGAAAGTAGAAGTACCTCTGCTTGTCTTATTCTCATGGTTATCGGTGTTATCAGCAAAAGGTAAGAACATCCATTCAAATACTGAATATCCCAACAGTACAAAATGGAACATGAGAGACCAGTGTTGCTTATCAGCTAACAGGAAGGCCGCACTGATCGAAGGAAGTAAGAATAATAATGCCACGGACATTAACCAATGGAATGTTTTAGATCCTGGATTAATAGGATGATATTCAACTCTTGGATCATCCATACCTTCCATACCTCCGTCAGCCAAAACTCCTCTGGTGATCAACATCATTGCAAGGACAGTCACCATAGCTACTCCCGGGAACTGTAACCGTCTCATTATCGTTAGTGAAGAATTAAGAAAGCGCTATCTAGCGAAGTCTATCAAAAAGGTCTGTCGTTTTGACTTTGACGGGCCGATTTATTACCGATAGTGTGCTTCGCCCCCTCGGAACTCGCATTTTGACGTCACTTACCGAATCAGGAAATGAATCAACCGGTATGAAACTTTCTGGGGCGTGGACTGAAAAAAGCCTTTTACTAATAACAGCACCACTTCTGCCACTCAATAAAGGACGGACAGACAGATAGTCAGTCAGTCAGAACAAACTCGGTATACATCCGTTGCTATATCGGCAAAGGAAGCGAAGAACGTGCTGACACAACAGTAGTAATTGTATTATTATTACTTATTATTACTGTGGCATTAATCGGACATAATCATAGACAGCTACTACCCACTGCTTCTACTAATTGGTACTACCCACAGTTAGCCTGCTACTGCTACTATGCAGCTATATTGTCTTTACCGCATTGCAGTGACACTCTTAGGATGTTTGAGTACGGTTGCTCATGGGTATCAGATTCCACCCCGAGACTATGAACTCAACAACTACTTTATTGTTGAGTTGAAAGATGACTACAAGGTTCATGACTTCATAGATAGACACAGAAACATTTATAAGTTTGAACACCAGTTGCCTCGGTTGGATAACCATTACGTGTTCAGCATAGATAAGAAACACCCTCATAATGAGTTCTTAGGGAACTACAATTCCAACAACTATGATTTATTCAAAAGAGATTACTCTGGCGACGGCTATGAAGATCACATTGCACTGTTGTTAGCAGATGTCAGATCCATACATGCACTACCTCCCAAACAGCTTGAGAAAAGAACGCCTGTGTACTATAGCAGAGAAGAAATGATAGAGAAAGCGGCTAAACGGGACTACAAAATCAATGATTCTTCTCAAGAAGGACTAAAGAAAGTTGCTGATCAGTTGAAAATTGAAGATCCACTTTTCATTGAGCAATGGCATTTGATTAATACTCGTTATCCCGGACATGACGTGAATGTTTCTGGGTTATGGCTAGAGGGAATTGCCGGAAAAGGCATAGTGACAGCACTTGTGGACGACGGTTTAGACTTTACATCTCCGGATTTGAAAGACAGTTTCAATGCCGAGGGATCTTGGGATTTCAACGATAATGGGAAGGCACCAATGCCTAGACTATATGATGATTATCATGGAACTCGATGTGCTGGAGAAATTGCAGCTCAAAAAAATGAATTCTGTGGAATTGGAGTAGCATATGATTCTCAAGTGGCCGGAGTTAGAATCCTATCTGGAAGAATTACAGCTGCCGATGAAGCACAATCTTTAATATATGGATTGAATGTTAATGACATTTATTCATGTTCATGGGGTCCAACAGATGATGGACGTACTCTTGCCGAACCAGAAGTCATTGTCAAGAAAGCTATGATTAAAGGAATTCAAGATGGTCGGGATAATAAAGGTGCTTTGTATGTATTTGCTCTGGGGAATGGAGCTCGGTTTGGAGATTCGTGTAATTTTGATGGATACACCAATTCTATTTATTCAATTACAGTTGGAGCTATTGACTATAAGGGCTTACATCCCTCTTATGCCGAGGCATGCAGTGCTGTCATGGTAGTCACCTACAGTAGTGGTTCGGGTGAACATATTCATACCACAGACATCAAAGAGAAGTGTTCTGCAGCTCATGGTGGTACATCTGCTGCTGCCCCTTTAGCTGCTGGAATTTATTCTCTTGTATTGTCAGTTAATCCTAACTTGACATGGAGAGATGTACAATATGTTTCAGCGTTAAGTGCAGTTCCCGTTAATGAAGAAGATGGCAGTTATCAAGTGACAAAATTAGGTCGTAAGTATTCTCATAAGTATGGGTTTGGGAAGCTTGATGCTTATAAGATGGTCAAGTTTGCTGAGACTTGGAAGAATGTCAAACCACAAGCATGGTATTATTCCGATGTTGTTGATGTGATGAAGAAATGGGAAGGTACAAAAGTTGATGCACCTCCTCCAGCTGGTGGTCCTGGTCGAGTCAAAAGAGCTCCCGAATATAAAGACTCGATCATACTGTCTGTTATTTCTGTGACCGAGGATGACTTGAAGGTTATGAATGTGGAAAGACTAGAACATGTAACTGTTAAAGTTAATATTGACTCTTCCTTTAGAGGGAAAGTCGGAGTCAAATTAACCTCCCCATCAGGACTTATCAGTGAATTAGCTTCCTTCAGACGCTTTGATGGCAGTGGCTCTGGGTTCCAGAACTGGACCTTTATGAGTGTGGCTCATTGGGGTGAAGACGGAGTTGGAGATTGGAAGTTGGAAGTATATCCATCTGAAGAAGACATGAAGAAGGTTGATATCGGATTTAAGAATTGGCAACTAAGACTATGGGGTGAGAGTATTGATGCTGAGAAGGCTGAGAAATATGATTTGGATGTTGACTATTCCAAAATTAGAAGAGACAGATTGGAGGCTAAACCCATTGAAGTGTCGTCGTCTGCTCCTCTTTCTAGCTCAACCAGTGAAGCGGTAGCTACTAGTGACGTGACAGTACCAACATCCACATCATCACCTTCGTCTACTGCGACTGATGATTCTTCAAAGGAAGGTGGTACTGAAGATTCTGAGGATAATCACGAAGGAGCTAATAAGCAATACACCAATGACCATACCGGACAATACTTTATGGCCGTTGCAATCTTAGGATTTGTGTTGGTGATAATTTACATGAGGTTCCATCGTACCCCTGGAGGATCGAAGAGAAGAGTTAGAAGAGAACAATACGAATTTGATATAATTCCCGGTGAAGAATATAGCGATAGTGAAGACGAAGACGCAGCTTTCGCCAATGAACGAGGTAGACGTGGAGGCCGAGACAACTCCTTTGAATTGGGTACGATTGTTCCTAGTGGTGCCGTTCCGATGGAAGATCCAGATTATGATGAGAATCTTCCAAGCAAGCAATTATCTGGCGGTGAGCATTTCAAAGTCGCTGAAGATGAGGAGGATTATAATGTTAATGATGACAATGAAAATGTATTTGATGATACTCATGCAATACAGGAAGAAGAGGAACAAGAAGAAGAGCAGGAGGATCATATTGATGATGAGAGCAACAATGAGCCAGCATCTGAAGCCGACATCTTGACTCCACCATTAAACAAATGATGAGCTGCTATTCTTTCAAGGCCCGGATATATCATAAGTTATATTATATTTAACTGGAATTTAATGTCTTTATAGAGTATCGGATACATGATTTCCTAATTAGGAGAGTATTAATCCGAGAAGTAAGCCGCACGCACATGTGTGTAACTGCACTATCGATATCTCCGATGCCCGAGGAGAAATAAAGTAAGACAGGTCAGGGGTGGGGGAGCACCGGTAGTAAGTTACACAATAACAATGCACAAAAAAAAGAAGATAGCACACCAAGTCACGTGAATTTTTTCCGTTGGGCTTCATATGTGTCATTGCTGTGAAACAAATATTAGTAATTATGTTGAAGTCCGGTGTCGGAAAAACAGGATACCCTCAGACATCGTCAATACAAATTTGGTGGTTACAACGACATTATATATCGTATACTGTATGTAGCCAGCACAAAGGTCATGTTGAGCAAGAGTGTTTAGTAAAATTTTAGTATATAATGGAATTTGTTCACTCAGGGCCCTAATATGAAAAGGGAACACACGGAATGAATAAAATGTGTCATTAGTGATAAGATTTATTAGTAAAATAGGTGGCATTGATTAGCTGGGGAAAATGAATTTGGTAGGAGGAGACAAAACTTGTCATGGAGTATACCGATAAATAATGTCGCGAGTTTTCCATCCCCTTTCGTTATCGGACACATGTCACAAAAGCAGAGGCATTCAGATTTTGGCAAAGGGAGATTTAAAGAGCACCGACAAATCCAACTTTTCAACTTCTTCTTTAAAATCCTGGTGACCAGACAATTAGTAGAGTCAATTGCACTGCCAGTGGAAGTCTAAGCAATAAAACAGACACTATTAAGTAATAAAAATGGCTGAACCCTTTGGAGATCGAGTTTCTTTGGTTGTGTTTGGAGCATCAGGAGATTTGGCTAAAAAGAAGACATTTCCTGCTCTCTTTGGACTTTTCAGAGAAGGACAATTGCCATCAACGGTGCAAATTGTCGGATATGCCAGAAGCAATTTGAGTGATGAAGAATTCAAAGACAGAATCAGACCCAACTTGAAGCTCAGAAATGCCGACAAATCCAAGATTGACGAGTTCTTAAGCTTATGTTCATATATGCATGGCCCATATGATGAAGACTCTGGGTACGTGGAATTGTTGGACAAATGTGTTGCCTATGAGAAGAAACATAATGTCGCAGTTCCCGAACGGTTATTTTATTTGGCGTTACCTCCCAGTGCATTTGCTACTGTGTGTCGTTTCTTAAAGAAACACTTGAACTCCGAGTCTGGACTCAAGACCCGGGTGATTGTCGAGAAGCCCTTTGGCAGAGACTTGCAAACCTTTAGAGAATTGCAAGAGAACTTATCACCGTTATTTACCGAGGATGAGTTGTACAGAATTGACCACTATTTGGGTAAGGAAATGGTCAAGAACCTTTTGGTGTTAAGATTTGGCAATGAGTTTTTGGGGGCTGCCTGGAATAAGAACCACATCAAATCCATACAGATATCCTTTAAAGAGGCTTTTGGTACTCAAGGAAGAGGGGGGTATTTTGATACCATTGGAATCATTAGGGATGTGATGCAAAACCATATGTTGCAGGTTTTCACGTTGCTTACTATGGAAAGACCTGTTTCCTTTGATCCGGAGGCTGTTAGAGATGAAAAGGTCAAGGTTTTAAAAGCTGTTGAACCAATTGACCCTAAGGATGTTTTGTTGGGTCAGTATAGTGCTTCGGAAGATGGAAAGGAACCGGGATATTTGGACGATGACACCGTTAATAAGGATTCTAAATGTTTCACCTATGCTGCTTTCGCTTTGCACATCCATAACGAAAGATGGGAGGGGGTCCCTATTGTCTTGAGAGCTGGTAAGGCTTTGGATGAATCCAAGGTGGAAATTAGAATCCAATTCAAACCTGTAGCCAAGGGGATGTTTAAGGAAATCCAAAGAAATGAATTGGTGATTAGAATTCAACCAGACGAAGCCATTTATATGAAGATTAACTCCAAGATTCCTGGTATTTCCACTGAAACCTCTTTGACTGATTTGGACTTGACTTATTCAAAGAGATACTCTGATGATTTCTGGATTCCAGAAGCTTACGAAGCCTTGATTAGAGATTGCTATTTGGGTAACCATTCTAACTTTGTTAGAGATGATGAATTGGATATTTCTTGGAAGCTTTTCACTCCATTTTTGGAAGCTTTGGAAGCTGCGGATGGTCCTAAACCAGAATTGTATTCTTATGGTTCTAAAGGGCCCAAGGGGTTAAGAGAATTCTTAGCTAGTCATGGCTATGTCTTTTCTGATGAAGGAACTTATCAATGGCCTTTGACAACTCCAAATGTTAAGGGTAAAATTTAATAGTATAATGGATATGAATTGATTTCTGTTCCGTCTTCTAAATTCTTAGTACTTTTTTCAATTTGTTTTTATGTTAATGATGACAACTCATGAGTAGGTTTCTCCGTACACTAACTGCACACAAGTAATACACCACGATATTTAACAATGTAAATACCACTGTGGTTTAGGGTATGCTACGCTCTACATTTAACAAAATAATACTAAAGATTAAAGGATCAGACATCCATGGAAGGTCATTGGAGCGGTCACCGATCATACAAAAGATGGGTTCTTTATGCGTATGACTACCGTGGAAACTGCGAATGTTATGGAATTCTTCATCACATCCAATAATCTATTAGTACTCACAAGCAAAACACAAATTCAAACACTACTGAAACCACCACTCGTACAAGTGTGCTTAATTAACTCACAACTCTCTTAGATGTTGATCTGTTGATGGTATTATATTAGGAATCAGAGCCGTATAAATACTGGCAAGTATAAGCTCACATCACTTAGAAAGGTGCAAACCAATCAAAGATATTTGATGCAAACGGTTATCAACCCTGTCGTCATAGTCGAGTCAGACTGGGAAAGAAGAACACTTAACTTCATCATCTCCGTAACATAATACAACATTAAATCAACTCACTTATTGCTTTACTAAAACCAACAATCTAAAAAGTCGTGAAGTAAATAAGCTCGCCTTTCACAAGTGAATATGCGACAAATAGTAAGAAAATCCAATCGACTATTCTAAATAAAAGAACAGTTATCTTTGGATTCGATTTGTTAGTGTGTTTTACTTGTAAAGAAAACACATATACTTTAAAATTTTTCAAGGGCAGATGACTTTACCTTTATAGTTCTCACTTTTGTCCGGGTAACCTATCTAACATTTTAAGAATGGTAGGCGCTACCATATGGTTTCTTAGGTGATAACAACGTCTTTATAGTAGATGAGATGAGGTGGATACAAATGGAAGATTCCATTGTATTACTGAGGAAACGAAACCAATCTCAATCTCAAATAGCCCAATTTCAACATTGTGAGGTATCATTTTTTGTGATAGCAAAAATGTAATCAATTAAAGAACACCAGTAGACAGAATACAGCATTATGCTAACAGAAGTAGAAACTGCTACCAAAAAAATGCGCAAACCCGGAATCGAACCGGGGGCCCAACGATGGCAACGTTGGATTTTACCACTAAACCATTTGCGCAATTGAGAAATGCTCCGCGACGGGGAATTGAACCCCGGTCTACCACGCGACAAGCGGTAATTCTAGCCACTAAACTATCACGGATTTCTTGAAGTACAAAGAGGAAGTTTGAGTACAAGAAGTTTCGTACAAGAGAAACCCTACCAGAAAACCACGTGACACCCCAAATAGTATGGTTTGTAGCTATTATGTAGATTGTAGTATATTTTAATTCAATGATTTTTAATTTTGATGAACTCTATAGGGTTGCACCCCTTTGTCGTTTAAATACTTAATTTAGGATTCAACTTTTTCTTTTTTGTAATAGTATTACATAAATCCATCTAAAGCAGTTAAAGTGGACAATTTCAGTGGGCTGAAGTAACGGGGAAATTGAACTTTATTCACTGTAATTGATTAATGATAAGTTGAATTTCAACTGCTCGTCAAGATTAATGCTGGTAAACAATTGGAAATACATGGCACCTACTGCACAACTATACACCGCAACTATCAAGCCTCTTTTGGTTAGCTATGCAGCGCCTCATAATTGACACCTGCCACTATAACTGTCACTGTCAATCCCACCGTCAAAAAGAAATTTCAAATTAGCTCTTGCACCTCTCCGGGAACCAAAAATTCCACCTACCAAAACGTACCAGTGAGCTCGTATTCAGATATGCCTTAAATAGAATTACCAGAGTTCAACAAGTCCAGAAATAGCTTTAATTACACGGTCTCCTGCATCCTTAGATACAGGCAAGGACGGAGCTGTCGGTAGCCAAGAGATCCAAGTGATTAGTCGTGCTATCACGTTACTACTACAATACTACCTTTGCGTTGATAAAGCATGGATTGCTTCAACTTTGTGACTTCCATTACTCTAGCGTATTCATTAAATAGAATTGACAGTCTCGCTCTCTTTCAAAGCGTTGAAGTCTCTTCCATAAGATTCCGTGGTGCTGTTACGTCAGATTTCGCCTACTTTCACGTATGGTAAGCGAAGCATAGAGTACCTCATTTGTCCGGTACAAAGTAGCTTTAGACAGGAGTTTCGCAGTCAAATGAGGTACGGAATGTCTTTGACGAAAGGGCCCTACGCATACCAACATACAGCATGCCAGTTACACTATTTATTTTCCAAATTAAGCTGGCTACACGGATATAATGTTCCTTCGCCGTTCGTTTAAACCCGGTTGTGTGCTTCAAATAGGGAGGGTACACTATAACTACTCAATTTGGCACATTCCAATCATGAAACAACAGATATACCCTTACTGGTGATATACTGTCAGATATACGCCAAATAAAAGTATATAAAGCCCCTTCTTCTTCTTGTTGTTTGCTCCGAATAGATTTGTTTCAATCATTATCAATCAATCAATTATCTACAACAATGGCTGCTCAACAAATCAACAACGCTTCCGCTAAGAAGAACGGTGAAAAGAAGGACAACTGCTTCATCCCCCCACCATGTGGTTGCGGATGTTGTGTTATTGCTTAGATCCATTGAACAGATTGCACTCCGTGTGTCTGCTGGTGGAAGGGGCACTTTGTTCTCTTGATGTATAGTGTGAGCCTCGTATTCACACTCCAACTACATAGAACCACACGCTCAATAAATGCAACCTAGATTACCATACCATACAATACCCGTGTAGCCTACGTCTGAAAGACTCTTTTAAACATGCTATTGGAGTTAGCGTATATACACATGTTGCTATACAACCAAGTTATGTATTGTGATCATACTGTAATAGTACTGGCCGTAACACATATCCGTAGCCGTGGAGTAGAACAAAGCCACTAACAAGAAGCCCGTAGAAGAGCTACAAGCGCCCAGAACCGAGTCCCAATAACGTACATAAGATAACTTTGACAATAACCCATTTTCAGGGATTTGTTATTATAGGATATACTCCAGTAGGTGCCCCAAAGAAAAGCGAACGATACGCTTTAACGATGAACAGGAAGCCCATTGGGTTGGTAATTCTACCCACAAGCCATACCGTCAAGGCACAATTGACATTGTAGAGCTATAACCCCTCCCCAAAAATGATCAGATACCATGAAGCTCAACTCACAAGGAGCCTCCTCTCTGTCTCAACTCTACACTTGATTCATGCCCATAGGTAGTTGCATTTTTCGCAGCCAAGTCCGTGTCAACCATTGGCTATGGTCAACACAATCATGCTCCATATTGGCTCTATCAGCTACATAATAAACTGTTCTACTTTTTCTATTATTATATAAGATACCATGAAGGACCCAAACTATTACCCTATATTAATTATTAATTATGCGTGAAAATAAATAAACCACCAATTTTAATTACCCTTTTGGTTCTCAGCATCAGGAGCTTTTGAATCCATTTCAGGTGAATATGCATACTTGGAAAAGGTTCTAATTCTTGCACCGTAGAAGAAGAACAAGAAGGGAATCCCGCAACATGCCAATGAGATGAAAGCCATCAATGTGGTGGCCCATTCATAGCCCAATCTATGGTACATTTGAATGGTGAATAAAGGAACACAAGCACCCCAGATAGATCTGACAAATGTCTTTGCAGCCAACCCGGAAGCAGCGTAATGTTGATAAGAATCCACAATATAGTTGTTGGCAGGATTGTATAAGGAAGTGAACCCAAAGCCACAAGCAAACCCGGAGAAACATGGACCGGCCCACGAGATGTGGGGATAAGAAGACCAAGCAAAGGGGAACAACCCTAATGGAACGGCCCAACAGAAAAGCATCATTGGAATCAACCGTAACTCAGCTGGAGGCACTTCACCTTGATCACGGTACTTTTGAGCTCTTTTGTTATAATCCTTGTTAATTAATGGAGCGATAATGGAGGATGTAATCACACCCACACCAATAGGGATAAACATAACCCCGGTTTTGGAAGCAGACCAACCTTTCCCTTCCATGTAGACAACTGGATAAGCAAAGAAGAACATATACAATAACCCATATACAACAGACATGTATAAGGTGATCAAAAAGATAATCAACTCTGAAAGCAAGATAAAGGGTCTGAGGAATGACTCTTGGGCAATGGTCTTCAAGCTTCTTATCTTCAATTCAGAAATGGCTCTATAAGAAGGATCACCGGTTAACTTTCTTAATTTCTTAGCTCTTCTCTTCATCAAAGTGGAAGAGTGGGTTTCAGGCATCACAACAACGAAAAGAGCATAACCTGATCCAGCAATGATCAAGAATGCCCAATAAGTCCATCTCCAAGTGGGAGAATGATCTGCCAATAATCCACCAAAAATAGGTCCCATAACTGGACCAATGAAAGGTGCAGCAGAGAAAAGAGCCATTGCAACCCCTCTTTCTTCCACTTCCCAAATATCTGCCAAAGACCCACCAATCAACGTCATAGGAGCCGAGAAGGCAATACCGTCAATCAATCTACATACCAATAAGGTTGCAATGTTCTTAGCCAAGGCACAGGGAATGACAAACACAACAGCAACGAAAAGGGTACTGACGTAAACGATTTGTCTACCTAATTCTTCAGACAAGGGTGCAAATACACAAGGACCGATTCCGAACCCTAACACGAACATAGTGACAGAAGATAAGATGATGACTTCTTCGGAGACACCAAAATACGCTCTAGGTCTTTCTAAATCACCAGTAACAATAGCAGAACCAAGAGCAACAATAAAACAAATAAACCCTAATAAAATGGTGTATGACCATTTCAAAGCCTTTGATTTATTCTTGGGGTTTTCTGGATCATTGTCAACCCAATTGACAATTCTAAGACCTGTTTCGGAGTCAGTGGGATACTTCCATGGATCTTCCGGGTGATACGTGGTATCGGGGGCAGCATGAGATTCCCATTTCTTGATATCATATGGGTTTTCCAAGGGACCCAATTTACCGGCCCCTTCTTCTAATAGTTCAACCACTGATTCAACTCCGGCGTTGTTTGTGATCAACCTTTCCAATTGTTGGTGGTCTTCTTCGGCTTCTTCCTTGTAGTGGGAAAGAGTTTTGCTCAACGTATGCACGAGATTGAAAGAATGACGGGAATGGCTTTCTGTTATGTGATCACCAGACAGGGCCGGTGGTTGACCTTGGAAGGCCATGACCTCGGAGTTGACACTTTCGACAGAATCAGTGTCATCGAGATCAAGATGGTGCATCTTCTCTTGAGTGCTGGTAGTACTACTCATTGGGGTATAATGTACAGCGGTACAAAAGAATTTGTTCCCTATAATAACTATTTAATGAGGAACCCCTGGGGTATATATACATTGAATTTGCAGCTTCTGCAGATAGGTCGGCTATAAAATTAATGCCGATGCCTTGTGAAAATCATTGCCTCATCTCTCATTAGGGTATTATTGCTCGTGAGTGAGTAACCTAGGCTATTTCTTCGTTGATATTACACGCATACACACATGGGGTCACGTACACTTGCCACAGATGTGACATACGGGATGGGGAGTTATACAGTTAAGAATGGCAGATTAAGTATGTGTGAATAGGGAACATTAAATTGGCCCTGCAAATTTAACATCACGATTGGTTAGCTTGATCGGCAAGGCTCTATAATAGACCTATGAGCAAGGTTCTAAAATAAACCATAAGGACAAGTCTAGATCCCTGGAAAAGTAGGTGTTCGGTCAAGCGGTAGCCAATTTAACTACCTTTAACCCATATGAGTTTTATGTGCGACTTAAATTAGGTGCAAAATCGGCTTCAGCCTTGCGATATTAAAAATAACCTGCATATGAAGTACTCTATTCAAGATCGTATTAGCCATAACAGATCCAGGACGGTTCCCCTTACTTGTATACAAAGGGGATCCCTATGACTATATATATTGGACCTTTGGTATTAGGTTGTGTTATTTCCCAATGCGTCTCTCGTTATAAGAATCGGCCATAAACCAGCTCCCTGCGCTTTTGTGTCCCGCAAACATGGGCGAAAATACATCCATGTGGGTCGGCGTATATTTGACCGATTACTAGCAAAAAGTATGGGGCTGCGGGATTTTCAGGAACCGATAAAAAAATTACACAATCAAACGGCTTCCAACCTCGGTGATACTAGCACACGGATAGACTTTCCATATTAGGCAGTATCTTAAGGGCGGGTAACAGTTTTGGATAGTAATGCCATACCTTTAATTAGCGTATTATAAAATATACTATATACTATAAATGTCTTAAAATATAGCGATTGAAGTTTAATAAATGTCCTTTTTAATCAAATAATCAACTTGCTTCCTCTATATTTGAAAGAGTCAGAAGGAGTGTTTGAGGTTGCAGTGATGGTTTCGTTAATAGGAGATCTTTCTGGGAAACCATCAAACGTTTTAGCATAAGTAGCAACAGAATGAGCAATCAACTTTGTATTAATAACCCAAGCACCATAGTCTGGGTTACCTAAATCATCACATAACAGATGGTAACATGGATCAAAGGCATCACCAACAGTACCACCAAATTTAGCCCAAGATTTCTTACCCTTAAGAACTTCAGCACCAGTAGCAATACCACCAGCAGGAATACCAGCATCAATGAAACCAACATAATCGGAACGACCATCAAATGGAATTAAAGTATAGTTCAATCCATGATCAACATACCAGTCAATGTATAATTGTTTCAAGTCTTCAGAACCAGCAGGATGGTCTTTGTTGTTGGCATCATAAACTTCATATTCATAGTTGGGAGAAGCCATCATATCATAGTCCATGAATAACCGAACCTTCTGGTTCTCAACAGGACTCAAATGTTCAGAGTAGTAAGTAGACCCTAACAATCCTTCTTCTTCAGCAGCCCACCAAGCAAATCTCACAGCATTCTTAACCTTAAAATGAGATAAAGATTTGGCAACTTCCAAAAGGGAAATAGTACCACTTCCATCATCATTAATACCTGGACCTGCTTCAACACTATCTGAATGAGCACCCAAGGAAACAACATTATTGTGATCTCCGAAACGAGTTTCAGCAATAACATTCAAAGTGGTAACGTTCTTGACATAAGAATCAACATACAAAGTAGTTTCAATCTCAGTCAGAGGATCCTTTAACAAAGAATCAATATAAGGTTGGGCATCTTCCTTAGAAATGGATACCGTTGCAACTTCCTTTCCAGTTGGTTCACCCAAAGTACCATGTAATAAACCACCAGCAGGGTCATAGATAATGGCACCTACGGCACCCAGAAGACCAGCATTGACAGACTTATCGTTAAATGCACAAAGACCCCTCTTAATTAAAACAATGTTATCTTTAACAGACTTGGGGAAATCTTCAAGCAGACATCCGAACCCATCCACAAGAACCAAGTTACCATGAACTGGTCTTTCATTGGGAGTTGGAGGAGTTAAACTTAAAGCTTCTAATGACTTTGGCTTAACACCGTCAAGTAAAAGGGACACCAGTTTCACACGACCATCGATGGCATTGAACTTTTGAGTCCAAACATCATAATAGTAACCCAAAGATCTAATTTCATCCAATATATAATGAATAGTTCCCCAATGACCTTGGGATCCAATAACCCGAGTAGGATGTCCATATTCACCAATCGAACCCTTAGAAATATTAAACAATGTCTCAGCACGTGAACGTAAACCGGATTCGGTGATTAAAGCTTGCAATTGCTCAGTGTCAATAAAAGGCTTCCTCCAGTAGTCCCAGAAGTTAGGAAGATTGGACTGGTCAAGTTCAACGGGTTCACCCTTAAATGGAACATTCAGTCCTAAAGATTCTTCCACAAGTCCCAACACCAATTGTTGAGGTGGAGGTGCTGCACTTCCGACGGCCGCTAAAGTAGTAGCCAATAATGCTAACGAGAGTTTCATGATGTTCGGTAGTCGGTCTTCCTTTTAACTGTTCAATTGAGTTGAAAGGAACGAATGAAGGAAGGAAGGAAGGAAGGAAATAAGTCTCGGTAATCTTCGACTTTTAAATTTTGTTAGTCATTTCATCTTCAGTGTAGGATAATTGCTGTATGCAGCATATTGATAAAGGTAGCGGACATGGCCGAAACCGTACAGAAGCGCAAAATATCGGATAAACATTATTCCGAGAGAGAATATTCATAATTCAAATGCAGACTGTGTTCTGTTCTTTACTCAGTGTCTTTTCTTATTTCCTGCTTGTTTCTTACCTCCTCTTCTCTGCTGTTGCTGTTGCTGTTGACCGCCAAACCCACCGAACCCACCAAAACCTCCAAAATTAAATTGGGGTCCTCCTCCACCATTATTTTGCATAAACTGTCTCATAAAATCTTGTCCAAACCCGTTAAATCCACCTCCACTATGTCCACCTCCTCCAAAATGCCCACCTCCACCTCCACCTCCAGCTGACGCCTCATTATCGTAAGCTGCCCTCTCTTGCTTGTCACTAAGCACTTCATAGGCAATATTAATATCTTGCATCTTCTCTTCAATTTGTTCCGGAGTTAAATCACCTCCTTTATATCTATCAGGATGATATTTAAATGTAAGCGCTCTGTATGCTTTCTTAATTGCTGCATCGTCTGCATCTTTTGGAACCCCAAGTATCTTATAATAGTCCTTTCCATCTTGCTTTGCTCTTTGATGTTGTTGCTGTTGCTGCTGTCTTTCTTGTTGCTGTTGCTGTTGCTGTTGTTGCTGTCTTTGCTGCTCTTGGAACTTCCTTTGTTCTTGCTGTTGGAAGAATTGTTCAACTTGTGTCCATCTTTCCTGGAAAATATTGGTATGCTTAACGTTATTAGGGAAATGTCCCATTCTAGATTTGGCTTCTTGATATTTGCCCTGTTTAATCAACTTGTCAATCTCCAAAGCATATTTAGGGAAAAACTTATCGTCATCAGGAATCTCCTTACAAATATTATTACTACTTTTTATTTTACCCAGTCGTATTCCAGCCTCACAACCTAAACGTACAAGGTATTTCCTAAAGTTATATTTTGTTGGATCGGTTTTCAGGGAGTTTATAAAAGATTCATATTCCCCAATTAAGAACTCAAAGTTGTTGCTAACCCCTCTAGCCAAACGGACCTTGTGTTTGGGTTCAAAAAGTAAAGTGTAAAGTTTGCTCCATTCGTAATCTTGAATGACATCCAGTGGAAGATCACCAGTAAAGTCATAGACATATTCTTGGAATATCCCATACTCTTCCAACAGTTGCAACAACAAACTTAAACGGGAATACAACTTGGAAAGCTTCCCACAGGCAGCATATTCAAAGTCAATTCTCATACACGACTTAATATATTTCATAGCCACATTGTATTGAACATTACCATATAATAAATAATTGGACAACACTGGATACCATTTCAAGGAGGGGATGGACCCAGAAGACTTGATGATCTCCTTAACATCTTGAATGATGTCACTAACATAACTTTCAGAGTCAAAGTTCCCCAATGAACAATGATAATGTAGTTCCCAAATTTCACTATTGGAAGTCGTGAATGGAAGGACTTGATCGTTCAACACTGCTAAACACTCACCATATTTGTGGTCAGCCAATAGGGAACGACTCTCGTCAGTAGCCCGTAATACCTGAGATACAGTGGTTGTAGTTGAAGGGTCATTGACGCCCAAAGCATCGTCAAACCGTCCTTGGTCAATATAAAGTTTGGCCAATGAGCTCTTGGCTGAGGCCATATGAGGGTCCAATTGTAAACACCTTTCCAAGTCTTCAATGGCTTGCAAATGCTTGCCGAGGTTAACCTCTATAAGAGATTTCTTGAATAATATCGATACCAATTGATCTACTTCTCCCATCCCCTCCAATTGCCGGGTAATGGAGTCATAGACATTAAGAGTGTTAAATGATATACCTTCACTATCAAAGGCTCTGTTGGCTTGGTTAACAAGTTCTTCTACCAGTGTTGCTAGAACATGTCCTGCGGCGGCTAGGACCACTAGATACCCGGATAATTTCATTATACGTTAGAAAACACTCCTAACACGAGCAATGTATGTCAGTTATTAACAAAGAGGTGAAAAATACATTATATTGATCTGCTGGCAAACTGCATATATCATTTCCAGATCACGATCGTGCAATTACCAACATACAAAGCATATGATGAATATGAATTATCATTACTAATATTAACTCTACTTAAACAATTTGGCCAATGAAACCGCACCTTCATCACCTTTAGACATCACCTTAGCAACTGCTAGTTCGAAATCTTCCTGAGTAACATGAATTCTGCGCTCACGTAATGCAAACATACCTGCTTCAGTACAGACACCTTTAACATCAGCACCTGAACAACCATTCATCTTTTCAGCAATTTTACGTAAATTAATACCTCTTGTTAAATTCATGGAACGAGAATGGATTCTTAAAATATCAGTTCTGGCGGTTACTGTTGGTGCCGGGAATTCAATTTTCCTATCAATTCTACCTGGTCTTAAAAGGGCTGGATCTAAAATATCCAATCTATTAGTTGCCATGATAATTTTAATATCTTTAGAACTTTCAAAGCCATCTAATTGATTTAATAATTCCAACATTGTTCTTTGTACTTCTGAATCTCCACCTGATGATCCATCAACACGTGAAGATCCAATAGAATCAATTTCATCCATAAAAATAATTGAAGGTGCATGTTCTCTAGCCATAACAAACAATTCCCTAACCATACGAGAACCTTCACCAATATACTTTTGGACCAATTCAGACCCACTTACTCTAATAAACTTACAATCAGTATGATGAGCAACAGAACGAGCAACCAAGGTTTTTCCCGTACCAGGAGGACCATAAAGAATAACTCCCTTAGGCTGAGCTATGCCCAAAGATTCAAATAACTCCGGATGTTTCACAGGTAATTCAATCACTTCTTTGATTTCTTTAATTTGCTTATCTAAACCTCCAACCATATCATAAGTACTATCAGGAACCTTTTCAACCATCATCAATGATACCAATGGATCAACCTTATTGGGTAAAATTTTGTGCAAATCATAACTATCTGATTTCAAGCATACTCTAAGTGTTGGGGTTAACTTCTTAATGTCAATATCCTTAGTAACATTAACAATATATTTCCCTTCAGGATGAACTTTAACCAATACCTTTGTGGTCCCCATAACTTTAACCACTTCACCTACAAATGACCCTGGCTCTTGTAACAACCGTAACTCTTCCTTTAATTGTCTGACTTTGGTATTCAATTTGTTTCTTTGAGCTTCCAAACGACGCAAGTTGAGTGTCGACAGTTGAATCTTGATTTCTGTATCTTGGATCTGTTGTTCAAAATACGGCTTAAATCCACCTTCGTGGACATATGCCTGGGTTGGGACGGCGATAGGCATCTTTGGTTCAAGTACGTTGTATTACGGTAGCAGTAGTAGTGGTATGTTTAAAGTTTGCCTTCAAACTTAAGTTGAATCGAGTCGAGAAAGTCGTGCGAGGCTCATATATGTACTAGTTAACTACGCCTAGTATGGTGATCCTAATTCCACTGTTATGCTTACTAGCATGGGTATAACAGTATAGGAAAGAAATCAAGAGCAAGTATATAGTAGAGGTCAAACTTAAACTATTTTTGGTGATATCCTTAACAATTATCCGGTAGCGTTAACTCCCGACACAAGACCTCATATAACTGGTTAAGCACCGGCACACGCATAATGAGTGTTATGGTGATGATCTATTCATGAGGCCAGGTTCTAATCTACTCAAATAAGTACTATGTAAATGTACGGTATCATGTAACAACTACCAGGTACATGATAATTGTTATATGATAACATATGTAAGGTATCTCAATTAGTTTTGTATTAGTGTGCACACCACAACTATAATTGGTGTTCATCTGTTTCTTCAAGGTTAGTACCATAATCTTGACAGTCATCTACGCATATGATTCTTATCGTTCTTCTATCACTCGTGGTGCCAGCTTTTGCTTATCAGCACTTCTGCAAATGCTACTGTCTGCCAGCGCAATATGATCCTGTATCATTTGTTGCGCCATTGAGTCTGTGCAATGAATGTACCAAGGAATACTGTCTAAGTAACGATGTTTCTGGGAATTGTACGGAACTTAACATTGTGATATCATGCTACCAGGTAGAGCTGCTCAAAGATTCACTTGTTGTGTATCTGTTTGTTGGAATCACAGGATTACTTTTGATGTATGCTCTATTTATTTCCTATCGTCGTAGAGAGAGATAAGGCGACTTTTGAACAACAATCAACAACAATGCCGGTCGTAAACATCAACTTGACCTGAGCGACTTCAACACCAATTGACCACAGTGGCATGGGATCAAAAGGTTTGACCATACATTACGGAATTAAAGCAAGACGATATAATATAGCATGCAGAGGGCTATCATGTATTACATTGCTTAGAGCAAAGCAAACATAATTGAGGCATATAGAGAAATTGACCTTTTAGTGGTACTACTATAGTCTAGAAACAGTATAAAGCGGTATATTAGAATGTAATAGCAACACAAAAGTTGTGCAAGAGCAATACAGTACCAGTGTGAAAGCTGTAGCAGTAGTAACAGTTGTCACTGCAGTATCTAGTGGTGTAATATAATAGTACGACAGTAGATTAGTATCTTAATGCAAAACAGTAGGTATACTCGTTATTACGTCATACATACTGTTACCTTACTGCCATAAGTTATAGTCTATACCCATACCCAATTATACTGTGAAAATACCCAAACTCAGCGTAATCTACAGTACAGTACGCACACCATACCTTTCTATTTTCCAATTAGTTAGTGAAAAATTTTCGCATCATTATCCAGCCGCGCTACCAGACGGCACTTAGAAAAAATTAGTACTAAGGGATTTTAAAGAGGGAAAAGCAGATGGTGGAAATACCTTTTATGCTATTTAAAAGTACTATTGCCGTTAGCATTTAGCATTTTATAGCAATAGATATCGACGTCTAAACGAAGAAGACGCGATATAAAAAAGCTTCCTTTCAACCGGTGGTGTGGAAAAAAAAAGTAGTAGATAATACTAATCTTTTTTACTAGTTCCTTTCCCCCACGTCAAAAAAAGAGAGGCGATCCATTGATTTGGCTTCTACCGAAACTCTTTATTAAGAACAGGTTCCGTCGCTTCACGCTAATTGGATATCATGGCTGATTCCTCAAAGGAAGAGGGTTCTGTACCCGATATTACTGGTGCTAGTGCTGCTGGTACTTCTACCACCAGTAGTGCTAGTGCTGCCAGTGCTGGTACTCCTTCCAGTAAACAAGGATATCCTCAGCATCACAACCAAACTACTCAATACGGCAACAACTATGGCTCATATAGTGGAGGATCTGGTCACTACTATAATAAGAACAGTAGCTCTGGAAATAACACCAACGGTGGTGCCTCTAATACCAACCCATATACTAATAAGGGAAAGCATTACACTTCTAATAGACAAGGTGGTGGTTATAATGGAGGGTCTAACCAAAATACTGGAAATACCTCCCTAAACTCGTCAACTTCCGGTAATTCTAATGGTGGTAACAATGCTAATGCTCCAACCAACAATGCTTCTGGTTCTGGTTCTGGTCCTAACCAGAATCAAAATAGACCTCATTTCAATAATAGAAAGAATTACCAATCAAAGCATCACCATCATCAGCAACAAAACAACCAACAGTACAATGGAGGCAATGTCTATAACCAATATCCTGTTTATCCTACCAATTTACCATATTATTATTATGGAGTACCAATGTACCCCTCTGGTCAGCCACAATATCCAGTTATGGCTGCAGCTTTGGCTGCCCAGCAACAACAAGCTCCTGTGACAAGTCCTAACAATATTTCTCAGGCTCCTTCAGGTTCAACTGCTGCTGGCAACTCACCCATGTTGGCCAATGCTACTACCAACACTGGAAGTAAGATCAAAATCACAGATAAGGAAGGTAAATCTATAGATTTTGATGAAAAGAAAAAGCTTTCGTCATCATCTACTCCTCAAAATTCTCCTATTCCTTCAAAACCACTGTTTGTCCCTACTCCAGTGGTAGATTCAACTTCGGTTCCAGTTTCTACTCCTTTGGCTGAGCCGGCAGCTGCCACTCCAGCTAAAACTGCTCCAGCTAAGACTGCTGAACTTAATAGTGTTGCAGAACAATTCAAGAGAATGGTTATGGCCAAAGCTGCAGAAAAGAAGGCCGCGGAGCAGAAGGCTGCTGATTCAAAACCAAAAGTCGCATCTGAACAACCTAAAGTAGAAAAGGATGAGCCAAAGGAACAACCAAAGGAAGAACCAAAGGAACAACCAAAGGAAGAACCAAAGGAACAACCAAAGGAAGAACCAAAGGAACAACCAAAGGAAGAACCCAAGGAAGAACCAAAGGTAGAACCAAAGGAAGAACCAAAGGAAGAAACTAAGCAAGAGCCAAAGGAAGAACCAAAGGAAGAACCAAAGGAAGAACCAAAGGAAGAACCAAAGGAAGAACCAAAGGAAGAACCAAAGGAAGAACCAGAACAAGAGTCCAAACAAGTTCCAGTTGAAGAAACAAAGGAGATTTCAATTGAAGAATCGAAGGAAGAATCAACTGAAGAATCCAAGGAAGACACAACTGCTGTTGTCCAAGAAACCCCCGCATCTGAGATTATTGCTTCTGAAGAGACTACTAATACTCCTACTACTACTACTGAAGAGAAGTCTGAAGAGACCCCTGATGTTGTTAAGAGAGTGCAAATATCTGAGGAGCAACCACAAGTGGCTGAATCAGTAGATGAAGTTGAATCTGAAACCCGTGGTACTGCTGAAGGTGAAACTGAAGAGTCTACTTCATCATTCAATACCACAGACTTTCTCAATAGAGTTCAAAACATAGCCCAATTTATTGAAGACCCCGTTTCTATGTCATACCCTGAAGGGTTCCAAGCCGTTGATAAGAATCGTCAATTGGCTTCCAAGAAGTACCGTTATGATCCTCAATTTTTAATGCAATTTAAGGGTGTTGTAACTTATGACGTTGATGCCGAATGGAAGGCCAAGTTAGACCTGTTGGGTATTAAGAAAGCTGGACCTTCTACTGGTGGTGGTAGACCTATGAATAAAGGAGGTAATCTTGGTGGAGGTAGATTCAATTCGTTAGGACGTGGAGGTCAATTTAATGAAAGCAGACAAAACTCTCGTAGTGGATCTAAGAAGAGAGGACCTGGCAATGGACTGTCAAGAGACAAATCTCGTAGAGGTGGAAACCACAGTAGAAGAAGAGATAGAGAATCTAGAGGAGATGAAGAAGAAGCTAAACCAGTGGAAGAAGTCAAACCATTGGAAAAGCTGGCCAATAGATGGGTCCCCCGTTCTAGAGCCAAGAAGGAAGAAACAAAGACTCATCCAGATGGATCTGAGATTCTTGAACCTGAGGATATTGAACGTAAGGTGAAATCTTTATTGAATAAGTTAACGTTGGAAATGTTTGAACCTATTTCTTCTGATATTTTGAAGATCACTGAACAATCTAAATGGGAAGAAGATGCTAAGACTTTGAAATTGGTTATTCAATTAACCTTTGCTAAAGCCTGTGATGAACCTTATTGGTCATCAATGTATGCACAATTGTGTGCACGCATGGTTAAAGAAACACCAGATGAAATCAAAGATACTACTAATATTGTTAAACAAACTGGTGAACCCGCTAAAGGTGGTGATTTAACTAGAAGAATATTACTTGCAACTTGTCAAACTGAATATGAAAAGGGCTGGGTTGATAAGTTACCTACTAATGCTGATGGTTCACCATTAGAACCGGAGATGATGTCTGAAGAATATTATCAAATGGCCACTGCCAAAAGAAGAGGTCTTGGTTTGGTTAAATTCATTGGTCACTTATTCATTTTAGGGATGTTGAATGATCGAGTGATTGTTGGATGTTTGAAAGATCAATCATCCAATATTTTAGATCCGCTGGAAGATACATTAGAAAATTTGGCACAATTATTACAAACTGTTGGTAAGAGATTAGATGGTATAAACTCCCAAATCTTGGAGATTGTATTCAACAATATTAAATTGATTTTGGAGAATGTTAAATTGTCCTCAAGAATCAAATTTATGTTGATGGATTTACAAGATTTAAGATCAGCTAGATGGATATCCAAGAAGGATGATGCAGGACCCAAGACCATTCAAGAGATTCATGACGAAGCTGAACGGAAGAAACTAGAAGATGAAAAGGTATCGATGGAAAGAAGAAGAAAGAGGCATAATGACCCCAGAGGTAACTCTTCAAGAGGTGGATCATCTTGGGGATCTGGAAACAACAATAGCAACAACAACAATAACAACTATAACAACAACAGTATGAAACGTAGTGATTCAAAAGTTCCATTGAAGGGAAGTGGAGACTTTATAACTGTCCCCACTTCCAAATCACAATCTTCTCGTGGTTCGCCTGCTGTTGATTTACAAAGAGAAGCTTCCAAGAGAACTGATTCCGTGGCATCAAATATGTTTGCTGCTTTAGGAGATCATCATGATGAATCTGACTCTGAAGAAGAAGTTGCTCCAGCCAATGATGCATAAAGTTAACGTTAACGTTTAATTATTTTTTGATAATTTTTTTCATTCCTTTCTTTTGCACATCTTTATTATATCATATTATATTACATTTGTTTTTAATTAGACGTAAGTTCCTTTAAAGAACAGTTTAAATCGCTTCGAGGTATGAGACTGAATAGATTCTACATCCGTTGATCCGAGTACCGTCTGAGGAAGTTCATCAACAGTACTCTGAGATTTAGATGGAACTAATGGTGGAGGTAGCGAGTGAACCGTTTCGTTATCTTCTGATGGAACCGCCGTTGGTTGTATGGCCATTGGTGGTACCCCAATTAGTTCTATTGGTTGTACCCGTGGGTTCACCATATCGCTTAGAGTGATGGTCTCACGGTTCCATAATTTCCGGCGAATCACGTGATACTCTATCAATTCCGGTTCTCCGGAATAGATCACATTCAATATAAAAAATAATACACTTATCATCAACTCCAACATCACCATACACAATGTATTGCATACCCTTTCAACTATACCAAGGTAGTCTCTCCATAGAAAGACAACTTCGATCAAGTAGAAGAGACTTAGAGCCACTGAATGAGTTAAGTACTTCCAAGTGGTTTCAAATAACTTGTTTAGGAGTTCTATGGTGTTGGAAACAAATCTGAACCGAGGTATCTCGACCCCAGGTGTTTCGTTGTTATCAGATTGCTTTAAGTCAGGTTGATTCAACATAAGGAAGACGAAGAAGACGAAGAAGAACGTAAAGTGACTTAGAATTAAACGCCATGTTTTGGCTGCGAAAAAATAATACGGGCGAAGGACGTCGTGCCCATACCGATAATGCTGAATCAATAATGTCGTCATATATACATATTTTCCTCTTCTTCTTCTGTCACAGCTTTGATCTCAAAACTAAGACTATTCTCATCTTCCCTCTTCTTCAATATCAGTTCTAGTTCCTTAATGTTCTGCTCAAGGGCGACCGTCCAATCAGGTGAGCTCACAATGGTAAAATGATCATTCAGTTGTTGATTTTTACTTCCAACTGTTTGAGCCTTCCAGTACTCGATTAACCCCGGCATTAACACTATTGGATCGTCCATATTTGACTTGGGTGCTTTAAGGAGCATTTCAACCACATTGGCCAAGAGCGAGCCCAGGTCTACATCCGCGTGATGTAAGAGTTGTACCGTCGAGACCAAATTCATCAACTTGGAGTCTTCAACATTAACGTACTTTGCATTGAACACCATGAGATATTTGATAATGGAAGAGATTGGTTCCTTTCTCTGAATCAACTTCTGAATATAAAAATTGCTCATTATCAAGAAATAATCGTCCCTCTTGTAGAGTTGATCCAACAGTTGAAGATCAACAGCGTCATTGATCTCAGCCTCCAATTCTAAGTCACTGTCGTCAGAAACCTGCATCTGCAAACTAAAGTCCTGCTCGTCATTGGCTGCAATAGTCTTGTGCTTGAATTCATCATATATAGTACTCTCTCCCATAGAAACATATGAACCGGTTCTGTCGTCTAATAGTTTGATCTCAAAGAGCAATTCCAGTGGTTCAACATCAACATGGTCATCATTGGGGGTATCTGCTATTCCCTGTAGTTTATGCCTTGGAGGTCTCTTACAAAGACAATCACCAAGATTCTCATAAAATTGACTAATATCATCATCATCACCTTTATCCACTTCAGCTTGAGCAATACCTTTGGTTAACTTCGTAAGATCGCCAATATTAACCACTTGGATTTCAGTGTTAGGATCCAAAGTGTCGCCACTGTACAAACTACTCAATAACTCAATCAAATTGATACATTTCCTAGCATCACCATCACAATGGCTGGCTATAGCTTCAACACTCTCATTGGTCAATTGCAATACCCCTGGCTTGTTGGCCATTCGACGGCGGACATTCTCAAACACCATTGCTCGATTGATGATCTGGTGTAAATCAGATACACTAAATAAGTCCAATTCAATACATTGACATCGTGATAAGATTGCGGGAGCTAGACGGGTAATATTGGTGGTTGCTCCTATAAAAGTAAAATCTCCAGCTTCAATGTACGGTAACAACAGGTCTTGTTGTGACTTGGAAAATCGATGTATCTCATCAACAAACACAACAACTTTTAGCAATGGTTTATTATTATTCAGTTGTTGTCTCTTTTTATTTTCATTGGTTATGATCATTCGTAACTCTCTCAACTCACTCACAGTAGTATTGGTTGCTGAAAGCTCTAGAAACACATATTTGGCCTCTTTAGCAACCACTTTGGCAATAGTTGTTTTACCAACTCCTGGAGGTCCATAGAAAATTAATGATGGTAGATACCCTAATCTGATGAAACTGGTGATTCTACCATTGTGTTCTGATCCAAAGAGATGTTTCTGTCCGATATATTGATCTATCGTATTTGGTCGTATCAATTCTGCCAATGGTTGCAGAAGAACTTGCTTCATACCATAAAATAGCCAATCAATGCTTTCAATATAATATAGCCTATCACTAGCCTATCAGTCCCTCTACCAATCACATAAAGTGTATCTCTACAGTAACAACCTAAAATCGATAAAGAAAGTGACATGAAATATTTGATTTGGATTCGCACAAAATTGGTTTTGCGAAACGGTCATCTATACATCTATACCAGCTATATCACCCTACAATACAACGGAAAATAATACTGTACATGCTCTTATAAATACAAATTCTATTAACAAAATGAATGAATCAATGATGATGTTTCCGCGGGCTTTAGAGGATTTATGTTTTCCTTTTTTTATCGTTCTTATCTCCTCCATAGAGCCCGCTACTCAAAGACGAACTCATTTGTCGTTTCTTGGTGGGATCTTCGCTAGACACAGTCTTCGGTGAAACTCCCATTGCATCTAACACTGAGTCTTCTCCTAATTGTTGTTTGGAAGGCATCTTACCATTGGCAATACCATGACTCATTGAGGGAGTATTGTTGTTACTTCCATTATGCGAATGAGCCTTTATCATTTGTGAATTGCCCATTAGATTGGACTGAGACGTAGGACCGTTGTTGTTGCTGTTGTTGTTGCTGCTGCTGTTATTATTCTCCATAAAAAGTTCGAGTGCTTTGATTGGAGAACTAACATTATTCACCACAGAGAACCCCATCAATGAACTCATGGATGACATCACATCACCTATTTGAAGAATCCGCATAGCTTGATCGGAAAGTCCACAATTTACTGCATATTTGTATGCTTCCAGCATCTTATAAGCCTCATGGAAACTACGAGAACTTGGAATGCTTTCCAACACATCAAAACTCATCGATCCATGATAATCGGTACAATTCAATTCAATCCATTCAATCTTGAAATGTCGACTCAATAATATTCTGCATGAGCCAGAAACATTAGCCAATGATCCATCCTTATAAAAGAATGTCATTGATAAGCTTGAAAATATGAAAATTGAACCATTATTTAAAACCAGGTGTTTTACCCCAGGTAAACTCAAGCTGAATTTAGCAACTGTTTCAGCAGATATGCATGAAAGAAAAAACTTGGGAAGTGCTGAAGCTGGTAAATCATACAGCTTAGAAGATCCGGTCTTATTGGTTAGGGAACTTATGGGACTATTACTGTTACTGTTGCTCATTGGAGCACCTTGACTAGAAGAATATTTCGTAGGTGCCGTAGTCAATTTGAATGTTGAAACTGGAAGACAGTAGATTTGAATCACTCGCTCCCAATATGTAAGACTCGATAAGTTTTCAATAGACTCATTGCTTATCAATTCTATCAAGTCCAAAATTCGTAATACAGCATAGTTCCCAATGTTCCGTTTAACAATCATAAAGTTCTTTTCCTTTTCAGTGATATTGATGGAAGCACTGCTAGAAGAAGTTCCTGTTCGTTGCAACTGTGGGTAATTTTGTTGCTGCTGTTGTTGTTGTGGGGTTTGCTGCTGGCCCTGCTGGATCTGTGGATTCTGCAGAGGCAACGGCCTTCTTAATAAAGCGGGTGACTGTCTTGGGTTCATTCCTGGTTGTGGTTGAGGTTGGGCCTGCTGTTGTCCTTGTTGATTCATTGGCTTCATCATTTGATTCATTTGTTGCAGTTGTTGAGATGGCATCGACGTGGCTTGCTTATTCACGATCTGAGGAGTACCCATTTGCATATTATTGCTATTATTGTTGTTGTTGTTATTATTGTTCACAACCCCATTTTGTTGTATCATACCCGGCATATTCATGGGCAAGGCCTGAGACACCGTAGGAGGAGTGGCACTGGTGCCAGATTGAGGAGGACCCATTCGAGTCTGGTTTTGGGAAACGGGTCGCTGCATCATCCCTGGAGGTCCTTGGCTCATCTTCATATTAGGATTTAAGTTGGGATTTGAATTAAGTTGCTGCTGCTGCTGGGGAAAAGTGCCTGGCTGTGCATTGTTACTATTCGGAAGGGGAGCAGAGTTTGGAGCAGGGATGTTGGTATGTCCAAAGGCATTGATCTTCTGCATTCCCATAGGCATTCCATTGGCACCTATGCCTTGGCTTGAGGTTCTTTGTATTCCTGGTCGTCCGCCACCTGGATGCTGTTTTTGTTGTTGTTGTTGTTGTTGTTGTTGTTGCAGCAGCAGCAGTTGTAGCTGGCCCTGTTGCCGTTGAGAAGATTCTTGCATCAATGGTGACCTTTGATTTCCTGATGGCATTTGCTGTTGCTGCGGTTGCTGTTGTTGCAGTCCTATACTCATTTGTCTTTGCTGCTGTATTGCTATTTGTCTTCTTTGAGCATCGTACATAGGCTGTTGTTGTTGCTGGTGTAGTACAAACAGTTGGTTCCCTCCCGGTATCTGCTGCTGTTGTTGTGGAGGCTGTGGAGGCATCCCGTTCATGGTCATAGGCGAGCCAGCACTCATAGCGCCCTGAGACATCAAATTCGGATTGGAAAGACGATGGTTTTGTTGCATTGCTGGGGGCAGCTGTTGTGATTGCATGTAACCCATTTGTTGCTGTTTTTGTTGATGTTGATGTTGTTGCTGAATAACTTGTTGTTGCTGTTGGTGCTGCTGTTGTTGAAACATGTTCATGAGCTGCTTTTGCAGACCCTGCTGCAGTCGCTGTTGCTGTGGTTGCTGATGTTGCTGCTGCTGCTGCTGTTGTTGTTGTTGTTGATTGACATTGGGCATGTACGGTGACATTCCATTAGCAGGGCCCATCGACATGTTCACACCACGCACATTCATATTATTGTTATTGTTGTTGCTGTGGTTATTCCCGTTCCCTGAGTTCATTTCAACGATATTAAGACCGAGGGTGCGAGTCAAAAGGTACTTAGCCTTTGCCGTCACTCGTCCAGAGTCAAAAGAATGGAAATAGGGAAACCGTCAGAACGATTTAATAACTGTGTGTCACACTAGCGTTTTTGGCCGGCAGATGATGTTAGTGCTTTCTTAGGAGTGAGGAGCTTGAAGAAGTCGATTGGGGAGTTGTTTCAGCAAGCGACCAGGTAAACTACTGACAATTACTGAAACCTTTGATTAAGACACAGAATAGTAAACTTTAGACTCCTTTCGATTAGCTCTTGAGCACACGTCCACGACCTTTGGAATGAATACGGTAACGTTTAACGATGGACCATCCAAGGAGAAGGTACAGTGTTTTTATCCTTTGGTGATGAAAACCGACACCATATTTTTCAGATGGTCCATGTACAGGCCTACAGTAATTTGAGATGGACCACAGGATAGGGAGGGTGTTTTACACTGCTATTGGGGCATGAGCAAAGGCAGTAGATGTGATTAGTATGTTCTTATATGTTATACATGACTTGTATGTTGTAGGTTACGTGTTGTATCTTCTATGTGTATGTATATAAGTGTGTATAAATGTATATACGTTGCAACTGATTGTAGTGCGAGCTGGTGCAAAAGGCCCATTAACAGTACAATGGTCACAAATTGCATTGAAATCATAGTTAGTGTAACATATTGTACCTTCTAACAGGTATTGTACAGACAGGCTACATCTATTGTGTATTGGAGTAACAAATCCAACAAATAAAGCTTTGTACAGTTCAATTTCTTATTGTATACAACGGTAAAGATATGCCAAATATAATTCCACTAATATGTCGCTCATGTAGATTGGTTCAGTATATTATTCGTTTGTATATTGTGACGTTTGTTCAACATTTATGTAAGAGAACAACGTAGATGCAATAGACCAGATTGTGCCCACAACACCGACTACACAATACTTGCTTCCAAAATAAGAAACTCAGCATGTACAATACCATGGCTGATTCCATATGTACAGCGTATATATTTGGATCAAGAAGTTTCCGAAGCCTACAATGCATGTACTTGAATGTTTTCTTTCAAGAACTAACCAACCACCATCTCTGAGAGACGAATGCTAGAATAGAATTAGTATAATAGACCGTACGTTTAGATAAGACAAGGCTTCGTTCTATGTGAGTACTCAAAGTTTAGCCGTGGAGTTCGCACATGCTCAAGTTAATTTCCTTTACATTTGGTTCCTTCATGTTATACATGTTGGGAAGTATAAGCGGCATATTCAGCCCCTATTATGACATATTTGACATGTAATCGCATACATTTTAAACTGGAGTTGAAACTCAGTATGATGTATTTCCTTGGTCCTATGCTATAGGTAGACTAATCGAAACGGGACTTTTTAAACTTTCGTAGTAAATATCAGTCTGGTACGCAGTAAATATCAGACTGATCTAAGGTAACTAGTATTTACATTTAGAAGTAGGTTCACTTCACGTTTATAATTTCCAGAAGCCATGTTCATCATCATATTTCTATACCAGTGTACTAAGATCCATTCTCTTCTCGGTTATATGCTAACACTGAATTCCCCTTTAATGTAGAGACATTGTTCACATATCTCATCAACCCTGGATGGCTCAATTGAGGTCGTATAGGCAGCAATGACAGAATTCCTAACAGGGATTGAGATCCCAGTCTTGGATCGACACTTCCTTCTTTGGGTTGAATTTCTCTTGTTTTGGCAGCTCTTCGTTTAAGCAATTTGTTCAATGTATCTTGTTTCTCTTCTTCAAGTTGCTTGAGCTTGTAGTTATGCCTTCTTCTAGCATTTTCCGCTTTACGATGAGCAGCTTGTTCTTCTGTTTCTGTTCTTTTTTGCTTTGCATGGCGACCGTAGTTATCTCCAAGTTCCATAAACCGTTTCTTCTTGACTGGTGGTGTGCCTGTCCCGGTTTCAGTGTCAATATCATCGTAGTCTACGCTCTCTTCTTCATTTGTATCTTCAATGTCTTCCTCCATGTATATTGCCCGTTGTCTCTGGGTCATACGTGAAAGATCTTGATGGTTGTCGGGATCGTATTCGGGCTCTTCGTCACTTAAAAGTAAATCATTTTCAAGCAAGTCTAACTTATCAACTTTAGGAACCTTTTTCTTGACTCTACTCTTATTATTATTGTTTGATTTGGTGACCCCTGTTTTAGGAGTAGCGTTATCCACTTCGTCTTCCTGTTCATCTTCATCGTCTTCCTCATCTTCATCAAGCTTGTCGTCATCTTCATAGTATGACAACTGTTGTCTTCTTCTAAACAGCCGTCCTCCTGGAGGTACTGTAGGTTCGGAAACAGGTACTTTGTTAGTTCTCGAGGTAGGAGCGGGGGTAGCTGCATCTTCTTCATCTTCTTCATCATCCTCAGGCATTTCAAGGTCATCATCAATATCATCTGGATCTTCAATCTTATAACCAGTTTCATCATCACTAATACTTGGAATCTCTTCCTCGTCTTCGTCCTCTTCCTCAGCATCATCACCTTCATCTTCATCGTCTTCATCGTCTTCATCGTTGTCATCTTCCTCTTCTCCTCCAGTCACACCATTATCAACAGCTGTAGTCTCATCTGCATCGTGTTCATCATCATCTTCTTCATCATCTTCATCATCTTCATCATCATCATCTTCTTCTTCTTCTTCTTCTTCGTCTTCCTCTTCTTCTTCATCTTGCACTTCATCGTCATCAAGTTCGTCATCGTCTCCTTCCTCTTCTACTTCGTCTTCATCGTCCACTTGGTCCATAGACTCAACATCTTCTATCTCGCTATCATGTACCGAGCGTGCTTTAGCCATTTCGGTCGCAGTTACTTGCCAATTGCAGTGAGTATCGGATGAAAGTGAAAGTGTTGATTTGACTCAACTCTTTTGTTTCTGTGGCTTTGGTCGGTCATGACACAAAACAGGGAACCGATACCGAACGATAATTACTACACTGAAAACCAACGAATAATACTACTATTAAAATAATTACTAATAACAGCTTCAGTATACCTTATGCCATTCCTGACATGTACATACCCTTTATGGATCTGATACTAAGCTTTGTTTCACTCACAAGATTGATCGGCCGTTTGGGTTCATTAGAAACTGCAGAAACATCCGGCGCAGGTTTCGTGAACACTGTATCGTAAGCAAAATAAGTAGAATCAGCTTTCTTTCGAAGATTCTTAACTGCTATATCAGCAATGACATACAGAGGCATCTCAGATACCAGGTAACTCTGACATTGTTTGTCC
Organism: Lizanozyma spartinae; assembly: GCF_019049425.1. Taxonomy (NCBI): domain Eukaryota; kingdom Fungi; phylum Ascomycota; class Pichiomycetes; order Serinales; family Debaryomycetaceae; genus Lizanozyma; species Lizanozyma spartinae. The sequence goes on from NW_025065073.1 coordinate 78,347, forward strand.
AAAGTATCAGATAACATGGTCAACTTATTCTTTAGTGCCACAAGGGATTTGGTAGATTCATGACGTTGTTCTTTAGCAACCTGGTGCTTACGATCAAGATAGCTATCGTCTGTTTGGATCACGGCATCAGCACATAGGCTTCCATTTTTGTTCATCGTAACTATTGGAATATGTTCCACATAGCCAATCATCTTTAAATAGCCATCTCTCAATGCTGCACGTAGATGTGTTGTTAAGCCTAATGTTCTTTCATTCTTTGTCTCCAAAAGTCTCTTTATAACAAACCAACCTACTAAATATGCTCCTATGGCTGTTAAAGCTGCTCTATTACTTAACTTGATAAAATACGATAGCAACCGCGAGCGACGTCTAACATCAACATAACTACTAGCGTTGTATGCTGTTTCAGGTATAGTCACCACGGAGACCATTATATTTATAACTGATGTATTGGAGAGGAAGAATTGAGTGGATAGTTCTGTCCATTTAAAGTCTGGGGAAGTTTATTTTGTTCCCAGGGCCGAGGTTCGCGGATGGGACTTGTTTCTCCTAATGTAGTAATTAAAGTCTGGTATAATTAAGTCTTGTTATTCCTTATGGTTGCCTACATTGGGTGGTTCTAGGTATGATAGTTGTAATAACACGTCCCAGTAGTGTTAATACTAAGGAGTGATTCCCTAATTCATCTAGTTATGCACTGAGATTGATCTTATTTCTTCATATTTTATGTACAAGCTAATCTATAAGGTCCTCAAGGTTGTGAACAACTGAAGGGGGTCTACGACGGTTCCTATGTTGTTGTGGATGTGGCAGTAAATCACGATCACGATTTCTATTGAACGAGTTGTTTTTTCTGGTTCTTCTACTATCGTGTTGAGAAGCTATTCGCACAGAATCAACATCAACACTCTTGTTTCGATGTAGTTTCTGAATCTCATCTTCTATATGTTCCACCAGTTTCTGTCTCAGTTCAACTGCTCCCAACTTTCTTTTTGTTGCTCGCTCTGCAATCTTGGTCTCTTCAGCATCATTTGGAACCCATTTACTTCGAAGAATTCTGCGAACTGCTTCAGGACTAACATTATAATGGTTAGCAAGTTGCACGGTCTTTAACAGAGGATGATCCTCTTTTAAACTTCTAATATCGGCCATCTGCTGTCGACTGAGCTTCTTTGTAGGCTTCCATTCACCATATCTGTGCTTATGGGCAATATCCCGTTTCTGCCATTGGGGTAATCTTTGTTCTCGGGTATCGTCTGATTCTGCCAATAACTTTTTATATTCTTCCGCTGAAAGCGGTTTCCAACTCTTCGTGGACTTGAATCGTGCCTGCACGACTTGTCCTATTCGTTGTAGCATGGGATACGTTCTGCTGTGTGATTAATTCAAAAGACAAAAGGGTGATGAGCATCTCGAAATTTTATATATGGAAATTCATCTGTGGAGAGTTGTAATATACAGGAATGAATAAGTCTACTAGGTCCCAAGCTTCTTTTAATATAAGGCTGTTTTATACTTACAATGGTATAAGAAAAGTTTGAGTAGAAAGAAATAGGGGTTATGGTTAGATGACATAGAATTGACTGTGTTATACTAAGTTTTTTTAGACGGCAAATACGAGGAAGACGATTCCACTGCATATCTCTGTGTGGCATCCTACCACGCATGAAGACCAGATGCTCTACTTTAATGATATTCTAAATAACTGTACACTTCCTTTTATCTAGCTCAAATATGTAAGTACGCATATATATCCCTTATGATACCATATTTATGTTGAATATCTTAAGGGGTGGTTTCAACGCCCTCTAAGGTCGTGTCCCGTTACAGCTTCGACATCAACATCGAAACCTGTCAACCTTAAACTCAACCAACACCAACAAAGTCCAATGATACGCCACACATTCTCCTCACATTTTAACCGTTGTTACATATGAATTTTCTTAAGAAAGCATTTTTTGCTTCTGAGAAGTCTGACGAATTGTCGACGCTTCCTTCGGGCCGGCTTTATTTAACCCGGTCTCCGAACTCTCCTAAAGGGGCCAGGGAATGTTTATATAGTGATGCCTGCGCTACTATTCGTCAAACCAATACTCCTTACTATTATACGTTGATGGTGAGTCGTATGTATCAGGAAGGAGAGCTAGATGCCAATGGATCAGAATATGATTCGGATGAGGAGGAATCGGACTCTGATCTAGGAAGAGGTAATGGTGACTCTGCTAATCGTATCGCAAATGGTCATAATGATGAATGGAGCTTCACTATATCGGAAGACCTACAGATATACAGTTTTACCAATGAAGATGGTACTAAGGCTATCAGTTGGAACGATTTGAATGGGGATTTTGGTGATAGATTTGAGTTTGTTATTGATGAAGAAATCAAATATAGTGACATTGATAGTTTCCTATTAAGTTTATATAAGTGTGTTTATGAGCTGAAGTATAACGAAAGCTCTATGGGTATTGAAGATTTGAATCAGTTGCAGGAATTTATTTTGTCCCCAAAAGACTTACTTAACTTGGATAAGTTGAAGAAAGATATGAGTGATCTTGATGCTGTTGAGAAGAACTCTCCTAAAAAACCTTCAAAAGTGTTTTCTGACGACGATGACTATGAAGATGACGAAGATTATGATGACGATGAAGATGACGACGAGGACGACTAAGCTTGGATATAAACGAAATTGTCACATCAACACAGCACCCACGCAGGAAGATAATAACGATGATGATGATAGTCAGCGAGAACTTTTTTGGTATCCATTTTGAGCATCTTAGTGCTGAGTTTGCTTGGGAATCAATGTAAACAGAATGTGCCAAGGACTTACATTTCGGTTTCCTTAAATAATAAGTACAGATAAGTACTTTCTAGGCTAGAAGCGGGTCTGAAGACTGGTCCTGAAGCGATAGCTGGACTGCAGCTATTCATTTATTGGGAACGTTATCCATGCTATCATTAAATATTTTAGCGAAACACGCTCGACATATCCCCAACACTGGTGCGCATTTAGCTTTGTAAGCTATAATGCTGAGCCGTCTGTTTAATTAGATAGAACAAGTTTTATATATATACATGATAAAACAACAAGCAGCGTAAAATTAAACTGAATAAATAGATAATTAAACAAATACCATTACCATATTCTAAACGCCCTCTTCATTTCATCCCACCATATTATTCTAAATGCTTTCATTTTATGGTTTAGAGTAGGCAGGTAATTCTCTATGGAAATATGGGTTAATGGAGGTTTTTGGGTCGGATCAACATGATGTAGAGGTATTCCATTTATCCGAGCATGAATACGTCGCACCCATCGATGAAACGCAGGAGACGTTATTAACTTGTTATAGAGATACCTTTCAAAAGACGCAAAGACCATTGATAAAGAACTTATTAACAGTAATGACACTTTACCATCAGTTGCTACCACTTTGAAGAAGATGGAGCTTTTCCTTCTCTTGCTTACGTAATATATTAGGCAATATTCGCGATCTTTATGGTTGTCGTTGAAATTTATCTTGACACCTAAAACTAAACCTAACACTATGTTACTCTAAAGGAAACAAGATCTGGAAAAGTACAGGTACAGGATGATTACAGATAACCAATTGAACAGTCTTGCATTGGGCCTTGGGTTTGTGTCGGTGGTATTGATTATAGCGTATCAGTTTCTCACTGTGAACGCTAAGAAGATTGAGTCTTCTTGAACGGGTCATAATATGATGACATCAGGTTGATAGGGATATACTTGTATTGTTGTACGGCTATAACACAATTTATATACGTCGAAAGAATTCATTCTAATACATGCCTACGCAATTTCTCCGTATTAAAAAGTTATCTCTTGTGTTGATGGATGATGGATCAACACTTTGCCAGCCACATAGTTTAATATATTACTTTTCCCTAAAATGCACTCGGTATCTATGTAGTACTCCTCCGTGGTAGAAGTTTCATGTTTTGGAATCACAAATATAAAGTTGGCAAGGAGGTTGTGAACAGTGAAGTGCACTTCTAAGATTGGGTAGTTTATACTCTTACCATAAAAATTTCCCGATTGGGAATTGTAATTCCACGGATTAAGCTTGTCTCCACCTTAGTAATTGAACATTGTAGTTCCAGTTGGTTAAGGCTTAGGTTCCGTGTACATACAATCTAACTTGGCACAGTATATAACTCATGTCGGCAGTTGTAACCTGATCCTCTTACTATGGAAATAGGAGAAAAGTACGAGTTGTGTTGACACACCTTCGCTTATTCGTATTATTCTCACTTCAGCGCAATTATTGCAATCTTGTATGCAAGTGTATGTAAGTATTTTAGTGGTACCTTCGTGTTATTAACGCTTCTAAGCATCCGACTCGGCTGTGCTTTAAAGGGGTCTTCAATTTTTTCTTGAAATTTAATTGTCTTTTGAACCGTTAAATCAAAGACGTTGATGCCAATTTTATTCTTTAGCGTCGTCAAGAAAGTCTATAACCTTCTGGAGTACGTTTCCAATTGAGACGTTTTTAGGTTAGCAAGTGTCAAAAGTTTTCTTGTACAGCTTTTTTGATATCAGTTTTGTGAGATCTATTTTTGCATTTGTGTAATTGCGGTCGGTACCTCGTTGGTTAGTTGATCCGTTATCAGGTGCAATTCGATTTACCCATTAATTTCACATTACTCTATCAGGTGCTTTGTAGTGGTGGTTTCTTGATGATTTCGATACCAAAGGGTGTAAATTTGTAAATGTATGTACTGCATTTCATGCAATGCATATGTCAATTCTATTTTAGATTTACAATTATTGTCCCACTTTTCTGTCACCGCTTGCTACCAGGTGCATATGTTATGAGAAAGAACAAAAACGGGAGCGCACCTTTTTCAATGCTGAATAATCAAAAATATCCCTGGATATCTATGATGTAGAGCTCCACCGGTTAATGCAGCCTAGCCAAGACAGACATTTTACTTTTATTGTGGTCTCCTCCCCATAGTGCTAGCATTTCAGCAATGCAGTCCTTTCATCAAAGTACATCGTATCACTTGCCTATTTTGTGTAAGTGCACTGCATCAACTTTAAGTTTTCTTCCCCTCCAAGACATTTAATAAATTTCGAGAATGTCACAACTACTTTTTCCCCACCTGCTAGGAAAGCATTACCAGCGCGAATGTGTGGGGAACAAAGGGTTGTGGTGATGAATGTGTACGCTTAAGTTGACAAATAATAAACAAGACTTCTACATGAAGATTGCCCGCATCAAGCATACGCGCATCCACACTAACTAACGTTAAATTGCATGTACGAAAATAAAAATAAAACTACACTGCACAAATAACCACAAATAATATATTGGTGCGTACATAGGGTACAAATTAGTAAGTACCAGAAAGTCAACGTGTACTTGTACTGTATTAAGTTTGAGGTATATTCTCTACAAGAAGGGGTAAAGATGTTCTAGCTTTTCAGGCCTGGAGAGAAATTAATCACCTTGTGAGGAAATGCAAGTCAATACTGGAATGACGCAATGGAAGGGAAGTTATTTTTCATTGGGTGTCATGGTGTTTTTGAAGGCAGCTGCGTTATGACAAAACTAAACTAAGGTAGAGATAACAGATAAGCGGTCAAAAATGGACACAAACGGTAACCCTCTGGTAGTAGGAACAGCATGTATGGAATGTAATAGATTTATGATAGGGGGCAATTAATCCGGCACACGGAAATAAGTGAAGAAAGCAAGCATGACCCGCTTACATACATACTATATAAAAAACCAATAAGTTGTTCTATTAGGTCATTTCTCCATTATCACATGACTACGAGTTACTTGGGTTGTGTATGACAAGTAGAGAGTTATTACGAATAATTATTTCAAAATTTGTGTCAGCAAAATGGTGGCTTAGGCTATCTATGAACAGTTTCGGTTCGTGGCGATGATCATGCTAATTCGAAATGCAAGCTTCACTTAACAATCCAACGGTAGAGTGTACATTGGAACAATAGGCCCAAACAATGTAATTTTTGTATGTGATGGAAGTATATGCAGTTCAAAAAGTAGTACTATTTAAAAATTGAGTTTGAAAAGTTATTCAACGGTTATGCGTACCTTTACACGTTGGGGGGAAACTGCGTCCTCACAATAAATAAATACAAATTTTCATACCAAGAGAAACCATCTTGCATCATTCCTTTTAAAAAAGTCAGGGTATCTAATGATATAAGCACCAACCAACTTGAGTCAAGTAGGTTTTAAAGAGAATCACTTCATAGAAGACCCTGTAAAGCGTTTGGTGTGATAAACATTATTAGGGATTATTTTTTATGTACACACTCAATCGTCCTGTCCTGTCCTGTAGTCTTATTGTTTTACAATACTGTTAAGGTTGGCATTGAGGTGCATTTTATGAACACGATTTTACGAGAACGAAGATCGTTCCCTCATGTCATACATTATATAACAAGACTAAAACCCATTTTCGGGCTTTCGCCACAACCACATTCTAGTATTTTACCCCATAACCTTCACCATTATTAGACGAAAAAAATTCATATACCATAACTAATAGCCACTTATACTACTACGATCCCTTTCAATAGTAGCCATATATCCTAGTAAAAGTTCAAGTGGATCACTTGCACCAATATTTCAGTTTTGATCTTTTTAGAATACATTTAATTCCGCTCATGTCATGCTCAAGTGTTCTCTAGAACCTGAAGATAATCCTTCCCCACCATCACTAGATACGCTTATAGCCAATGATCTTTCCACACCCTTACCACCTGCATTTTCCCGTTCAAGATTTGTTGAATACCTTAGTGGTTGTCATGCGCTTGAAAACTTTGAGTTTATCGTTGCATTAGTACGTTTCTGTATTCATTCCCGATCAGATATAGGAGTTTGGCGTTTAATCTACAACAATTTTATTGCTGTTGATCTGACTCGAGAAGTGAACATCCCATGTGAAGTTCGGAATCGGTTCGAGCCTCATCAAATTCCTCATGATGATGATTTGCATTTGGTCAAGATGGCGGTGTATGATATCCTTTTAGATTCCTATAATGATTTCGTTAGAGTCACGAAACGTCAAATGGGTTACCCTTATACAAGTACCAGTATTTCTTCACCTCCACCAGCAGATACTATTGGTTCTCCTATACATCGCAGATCTTCAGATTACGTGGCGCCAGATGTACCGTTAGCGCCAGTCCCAAGGCCAGTTTTAAATAGTCAATGGCATACATTTCCAGATATCCCCTTGTTGTCGGAATCCCATAGTGTCCATATTACTCACTATGCATCAGAACTGGATGCAAACCCTCCTCATGTTGCCCCCAGAAGTGCATCTACTCCTGGCCCAACACATCACCTTGTCAATGGTGGGCCTACCCTGTCACCTTATGGAGGCGCTACAACTCCTTCGAGTACCCCCTTTGGAAGTGGATCTGAGGACACTCCTGCAAGTTCCCGTGGATCTCTGTTGGGAAGCATAATGGAAAACTTGAAAGCAGGAGAGTTAACTTCTTGGAAAAAGGCTGTAAAGAAGTTCAAGTTGAGACGTTTCTCCAATGACTACTAAGTCTAGTTCAAAACTTGAATCATTTTATTTATTTGATATAATTGTTTGGGATATAGCAGGTTTAGGTTTTATAGAACGTACATTGTACGATTAATAGAGTATATTATATTTTTAGTGATTTGTGTATGCATTAAACGCTCTGTAATGCAATGTACTGTGCGATATACGGGTAGATGTGTAAAATCAAGATACGGCGATGCTAGCGATGCTGCTGCAAATCTGCTGGACCATGTAACTGAACATTTTGAAAGCTTTAATGCCTATAATTATAAACTGCTACAAAAGTAATAAATCAAACACAATATACTAGTAAGTTGATTGACGCCATCCTGTATGCGAAATGGTCCGACTCGACTCTCATAAAGTCCTTGGCACAGAAATGGTACCACTAACAAAAATAAAAGCTATTATTACCTGTTGAACCAAGTTCTAGATCCATGGTCTTAGTTCATTATTTTGTATCATATCCCGAGTCAAAGCTCATACCAATGCACTAGAAGTGATTTTTAAAGCCCCATTACGTAATACAATGCACCCCATATATTCTCCTAAATCTGAACTGTCAAAGATTCTCAACGATGAGCTATAACATTTCTACGGAGTCGACCTCAGCCCTACGTAATTCAACTTTAATTTGTGGATGTTTCAAAAAAGCCTATTCTGCTATATGTTAAAACAAGAGCTTAAGTTTCATTATTTTCAGGTAAAAGGTGTCTCATCGAAACCTGAACCGGCCCATCTTATATCAACTCCCATTGTTTAAATATTCCGTTACTGCTCTACTAGTTGAGCAGTTAAACAGTGCTGGGCATTATTTTAATCACAATTATCCATACTCCATGTTATTATTTAAGGATAATCCCTAATATCCACCTAGTTATATTTGTATCTACATATACCCCGTAGTCCACTTATTGCTTCAGTTCATTTATGTGATTCAAGTTCTCCATATTGCGTAAGTGCTTATGCATCATTGTTATTTTCTCAGTCTTATTGTACGATGCCATACTTTGTCTCGGAGTACAACGTTGAAATATCGGAGTTCACTTTTGTTAAGCCTCCCTTAAGAAATTAGTTTACGAAAACGGTTGTTGCTACGCGTTCAATTCCGTACTGCTTAATGTATTGCTTAAGTTCCGTATGCTCTGATATGTTTACATTAAGTTAGTATGAAAGTAACTCGGTTGATTTTGGAAACTTCAATGTGTACAATATGATAATTCATTAAGATTAATGGGTGTCTATTGTAATATGTGTGAACTAAACAAAATAACGGTTTGCTGTCACACACGCGTCAAGCACGTTAGATACTACATTAAATATACGAAATCGTATCAACTATTCTTCCGAATAAAGAGCCCTGCTGTGTAAATTAAACCTATACTATGTAATGAATGGAAGGTGATACCCCTAGTTTTTGCATTCTTCCCTATACATGCACAATCTATTGATGAATTAATCGTTATTTGTAGCCCGTTCTTTAAGTAACTTCAACTCATCATCATTACGTTGTTCTCCCTTCTCTAGAATCAAAGTCCGTAAAACTTTATTTTCGGTTTCCAAATGCAGAATCTTGTTTTCCAAATTATCGATAAATTCTGTCAATTGATGGATCTTATTCTCCATTTGCTTTTCCTTTAACTTCTTCTTAACTCTGAACCGTGCCAGAGCCGCTGTGTTCCGTCTTCGCTTGTCAAACTCAGAAGACAAGTCTGACTGACCCGTTGAAAGTGGTAGATTCTCAAGCAGAGACGCAGAAGCTGTATGCAGATGTTTCCTACTTATGGATGGGGCTATGGAAACTGACGATGATGGTGATTGCAACTGGGGACGAGTAGGTTCTGGGGCATTGAAACTTACATCAGTTGGATCCATTTTCAAATTCAGTGACGGCAATATAGCAAAAGGCTGTTTAGCAGAGCTATTTGAAGAATATGACCACACAGACGAACCTTTTGGGTCAGTGGTCATTAAGGAAGGAGTAGCTGAATTAGAGATGTTTAAAGACAAATCCAATCCTGGGATATGATTATGTTGACGAACATGTTGTTGTCGATGTTGCAGCTGAACTTGCAGTTGTATTTGCTGTTGAACTTGCAGTTGTATTTGCTGTTGCAGTTGTACTTGCAGTTGCAGTTGCAGTTGCAGTTGCAGTTGCGTTTGCGGCTGTTTAGAAATAGTTGATTGGTGTTGGGCAATTAACGCACTCAAAAGCTCGATCTGGTTAGTGGTAAGACCCACTTGAACTAATGAGCTCTTTGCTCCTGGGGGCACCGGGAACTTTGGTAGCTTATTAAGATCAGGTATAAGGTAATCTAGAGACAGCTTTGGAGCCTCATTATTAAACTCCGTAGTTGATGCATTATTGTTATTGCTGTTGATATTATTATTATGAGTATCATCAGCGCCACCAATAGGATTGATTATGGAGTTGCTGATGATAAAATTATTATTATTATTATTATTATTATTATTGTTGTTGTTGTTGTTGTTGCTTTCGTCCTCATTGGTGGCTTCCATCATATCCATATGTTGTTTGGGCGAAACAAATACATCATTGCCAAAGGGTAGAGGGTTGAAGTGATGATCCTCATCATCATTGTTACCATCGTGTTTCTTGTCTTCATCAGGAAAGATGAAGGAATCATCAGCAAACGCGGCCAAGTCCACAGATAGTTGACCATCTATATCCATATTGGGAGTCACATTGTCTGTACCCGCAGACAGGTTATTCATAAAATTATCAATATATACCAACTGCTCTAATAAGGCAGAACTTGTTGCCGTGGTGAGATCATTATTCAGTGAAGAATGTTTGGTGTCTCCGTTCATTATAGTCGTTCTTTTCCATAAACGTAACGTTAATGCTATAAATATGACGTGTAAAATATCCTTATACTGAGCCTTCTTCAATCTCAGTGCTTACTGTGTAGATCAAAAAGGGTATAGCTTGACTAATATACTTGTCACAATTGACACCTTATACTGTGGTTCCTAATGATAAGATGGCAGCTGACTTGTACGCCCAAACTGTGGTTGCGTGTCGTGAAACTTTATGTGGCACTGTTATGGTTTCGTCCTACAATTTCTGTTACTACTAACTAATTTCCTGTGCACATGACTATCAAGCTAAACTAATTAGTTGTGTAATACATTCTAACTCTCATAGAGGGTGTTCTGCTCGGAGTCTGTTACTTGTTTCCCTGTCGGCGCTACCTCAAAAGGTATGCATAAAATGATTAAATGTCACGTGAAATGCGGCATTCCCGTTGTGTGCTACCAAAAAAGTTGGAATAATATGCAGTATGTAATTTTACGAATATGTACATATATTATTATTATTATTATTATTATTGTGTGCTGCAGTGCAGTACAGTACGTTTCAAGGCACTTGCATAAACATAATTAATATATATCAAATCTATTATAAAAGCTAAAAGAATTATTTAGTGTCACATACTGGCGTGCATGTTCTGCATAGATAAAATAAAACTCCACGATTAATACTAATTTTATCACCCAATCTATCTAAATAACGTTCATCTAGTCACGTGCGACCTAAGTATCCCCGTTCCGATTCGATCCTCAACATTCCAATCAATCAAATCCTGTCGGTTAAATTATCCAAATTAGGATCAACCTCATATGATAAGATCTTAAAATTAAAAAGCGAATCTATTCCTTTCTCCATAGTCACCCACGATGTCCATTACAATCGTAGGAGCTGGTGTGATTGGTCTAACCGCTGGACTCCAATTAAAACTTGCACATCCTGAACTTAACATCACCATATGGGCAGCTCATTTACCGGGTGATATCTCCACAGATTATACCTCGCCATTTGCTGGTGCAGATTGGCACTCCTTTGCGGACCAAAATGATAAGCTTGTGCAGCAGATAGATATGGTGGGTTATCGTAAGTTCCTTGAGTTGGCCGATATTGAACCAAGAGCAGGAGTTCATACCATAAAGTCTGAACAGTATACAGACCTGCTTCCATGGTTTATCAATGAGGTTGATGACTTTAAAATGTATGATGATAACAATAAAGGCAAACTTCCACCATATTGTAAGTTTGGCTATGAGTTTAAAGGCATAGTCATTTCTGTCCCAATTTATTTGTCATATTTGCTTCAACGGAACCTTGAATTGGGCAACACATTCAAACGGATAAAAATTCACCATATCAACGATGCTTATGACAACAATAAGAGTACTAATTTGGTCATAAACTGTACAGGATTGCTTGCACTGAAGTTGCAAGGGTTGAATGATTCACTGAGCCTATATCCTGTTAGAGGGCAAACTCTTTTGGTACGTAACAATGTGAAAAGGGAATACTCCATCGAAACATTTGGACCAGAATATCCAGACGAACTCCTATATATAATGCCTCGAAAGGAGGGCGGTACCATTATTGGTGGGTGTTTTAAGAGGGATTGTGAGTCAACACAAGAAGACCCAGAATTAACCAAAAGAATTATTCAAAGAGCAATAAAATGTGCCCCAGAGCTCATTGATTCGAGATTCAAGAGAAACTCACCATCAATTGACATCGTAAAGGTTAACATTGGGTTCCGTCCCTTTAGAGAGAACGGATACAGAATTGAACTGGACTCTACTCGTCCTTGGTTAATCCATTGCTATGGCTTTGGTGGTGCTGGGTACCAATCAAGTTATGGAGCTATAGAGATTGTCAGCAGAATCGTAGCAAGCAAATTAGCCAGTCCAAAGTTATAGTGCCGTCCTTCACTTTATTTGCAAAGAGTTTTGACGAGAAAGCTGAAAAGACTTTTGGCGTATTTCTTTTGGTGTGCAGAATCTGTGTGGCTCAGTATAAAATCGTTGATCTTCCCTTGTTCTCTGGGGAAGGGAGTTGGATTGCCTGAGTAGTTTATGGTTTTAATTTCAATGTCGGCATAGCCGTGTTGTGGGTTGCAGAAACCGGTGTTTTGTGGTGTTTGGGGGATTTCAGTCATTGTGACTAGAAAAACTAAATGAGTAAGAAGAAGAAAAGTGTAGGGTAAAGTGTGGTTTTATACAAAGATATGGAATTCCAGGGGTACAATATTTTCAAATGTTTATGTTGCTAAATTTCAATTTACACGTGACTTTCCACGTGATTCGTTGATCACGTGATTTATATTTGTCTTGTGCACTACTTTTAAATGATTTTCAAAAAATTTTAAACTTTAGTAAATGTAATGTAACTAAGTACATTGATCACTGTATACATATTGATACATACATAATGCAAGCATCAGTCGTTCGTAGTTTCCATAAGTCGTCTGCAGTTCTGTTGAGAAGGCCCTGGCAAACATTCAAAGACGGCCAATTATGGTACGGGTATATGAAGACTGGGTCTAAAAGACACCCATTGACTACCAAGCAAGGTAACAAGCATTATTATAAGGGTACAGGGTCTTCTGGGTACGGGAAATTGAACAGCAATGGTAAATATGTTGTTAACTGGTCCAAAGTAAGGACGTATGTTGTACCACTGGACTTGGGTCAAACCAATTTAAAGCCCTTGGTCTCACCATTTGTTCCTCAAGTACGTCAACAATTTGTTGGATATGACGATGGATTCAAATCAGCAGATTTGACATGGCAAAAGATTGTTGATTTCATAGAATATGGCGAGAACTATGATCTGGTGGATGCAGCACTGAATGGGTATCTTGAGGAGTATATCAATCCTGAAGTTGTGAAGAAGGAAGCTGAGCAGTAGATTATCATGTATATAGTAATAAATCACTGGAATGAGGACTATTAATGTCGCAGTTTAATGTCTTATAGTTGTAGAAGACAGCAGCAAGTGTTCGTACTTGGTTTAGTGCAATGGAAGCAGACAGTTCACTCTTCATACTATTAGTATAGCCCGTTAACTCTGGCTGACATTAGTACTAAGCTAGTCGATGGGTTATGTGCAGTACGAGTCGCGTAGTCAAAATCGATCTTGATTTCATCACCAAACTCAATTGCCCATATCTTCAGTAGTTCATTATGCTGGAAACACCTGAAGTGGAAATCATAGGAGTCGACCCCGAGTCAATGGAAGTGGACGATCACGAAGAAGTCAGACAGTCAGAAGTCAAATTGTCGGAAGAAGTCAACCAGGAAGTATCTGATGAAGTTGCTGTCAAACTGTTTGATGTCGCTGAAGGCATTGAATTGATTGATGTTGACACTGAGGTCGAGGAGGAAGGGTCAGCGTTATTATCGTTGCCGTTATCCAAGATTAAGCGGATTTTCCGTTTGGATACCGAATACATTTCAAGCTCCAATTCGGCAGTATATGCCACAGGCTTAGCGACTGAACTCTTCATCCAATACTTGACAGAACAAGCCAGTGTTTATGCCAAGTTGGACAAGAGAAAGAAGTTACTTTATAAAGATGTCAGTACTGCCACGTCAACCAACGAATCACTCAACTTTTTAGGCGATACGGTGCCTAAAGCTCAACCCATAAGTGACTTGATCACCCAGAAGAAAATCCACTTGAATAAGAAAGATAAAGAGCGGTTTTATCCTGAAGAAACCGTTCAAGAGCCGAATGGAATCGGTGCCGGTGCTGGTGCCGGCTCTGGTGATGCGTCGTCGCCCGTTTCCAAAGTTGCTGCACTTCCAAAGGGTCAACAGACTCTTCCACTTCGTAAAGCTGTTCTTCATGATCTTATGTCTTCAGATTAAGCTGGTGCTGCTGCTGCTGGTTATTACCCACATGGCATTTCTAATGTCTCGAGTTAACAATTGGTCCATCTCCTGTGGAATCCCTCCTAGTTGTTGTATTCTCATTAAGATTTCAATCACCTTCAAATCAGGTATACGACCCTCATACACTATCAACCCGGTTAGAAAATACTTCCGATAAAGGAAACGCATCCTAGGGTCCATTTGAATAGAAGTAACGGCTGTTGATTGGTTAGGCTTTCCAATTTTAGACTTTTCCTTCTTGAACACTGGGGAATGGCTGGAAATGAAAGACCAGGACTCGAGAAACCTTCCGGATAAAAAGCCTTCATGCTTATCGTGATTTATAATATGTATAACAAATTCCAATGCTGGGATAATCAACATCACTGTCTCATACGACACTTGTTCCCATTGGTTCTCCTGGAATTCAGAGAGTGTAGTGCTGCCTGCTATTAGCACAAGTAAGTTGCTCCAGTAGTCAGCAATAATCGGAAGAACTAGTGAATAGTTTTCGCATAAAATAGGATAACATTCTGATAATGTCTTTAAGATTTGGACTTTAAGAGACGTCGACTCATGGTTCAAAAGCCTTAAACCGTAGGTGAATATCCGTTGAATGGTCATATAAATGTTCTTAGGTATGGAACATGACCACTCGTTAGAATCAGAAGCTTCACCTTGATCATTTTCATCATCAGAATCGATTTCATCGTCAGAATCCGCCACCTGTTCATCAAAAGGAGTGTCAGGTTTCCGTTTAAAATACTCTTTGTCCAAGTCAACGTCTTGTTCAAACGGATCAACTAATTTCTGTGAATCATCTAGCAATTGAACCAATTGGTTGATGGTAGTCATACCCCAAGGTTTATATCTGGAGCTGTTCTCGTCCTTTTTACTTCCTTGTATCTGAAAAGTCTGCTGCTTCTTCATATACTCTCCTGAAATCTGTGCAACCAACTCATGGAATACCACAAAAAACCCCTCCACCAAGAACGAGTAGCCATGGTAATTATCAATCAACACAAACATCTGGGATAATACGTCCACCAACTGGTTCTTAGCGAACAACTGTAATCCACAGATCTTCATCATTATCAATAAGATCCCAGGTAGTGAAGGAGCCAATTCACTGGTTACAGTTAATCTTAAGTTAATGGCATCAATGATGTAGTTCTGGTTTGCTTCTATCATCTTCCTGAAGGAGCCCTCGTAATGGGTGTTGATGATCTGGGCCACAGAGGACGCCGCATGAGTTTGAATCAATGGGTTCTGTTGGAACGTAAGGGCCTCTAATAACGGATATAAATAGTTGATAAGAAAGTCTGTTTGGAAATCTTCATGAGGAATCTGTTTCGATAAGATACCAATGGATGAAATGGCCGTGGCATAACTCATTTCCAACTTGTGGTATTCACTACCGGCACCGGACCAACCGACTGATTCTGGCATTCGAATGAGATCACTGACTTTATCTATGAGTTCTTGAGATCTGTACATGACAAAATAGGAAAAGTTAAGTCTATGATCATCGGGCTGTGCAGTCGATACTGGTTGTTTAACTTCAATTTCATCTTCATCATCATCAAAGTAAAGGAAGTCATCCACCATATAATTACTACTATTGTCTGGTAAGGAACTCAAGAAAGTATTTGCTATCCAAAGTGACACGGTATTGTTCATGGTATCGTACTGGGGTTCACCCAATGATTCAAGTAGATCTAATGATTTAACATCACCAATCATACTTGAAACAAACCTTAAAAATGATTCAATGTTATTCTCCGTAGAGACACTGAACCATTTGTCAAAGATCTTGTTAACGTCCAGTTTTCCGTCTTCTTTCAACGATAGCATGTCGTCGTTCTCCCATTGCTTGGAGAGAATCATCAAATTGGAAACATATTCCAGTTTAGACATTTGTTTCAGATTCTTCTTGGTATCGACTTTGACCAACTTATTGGCATTGACATAAGAAGGAAGTTCAATATTATCAAGCTTATTGGAAGAAGATGAAGCAGCAGAACTGTTCAATGATTGAAGAAGATCTTTAGATTGTATTGTTGGGGTTGCGGCAGTTGCAACACACTCAACAACATTCAGTTGCAATAACTGAACAATATCACATACCATTTCTGTTACCACTGACTCGGAACTAAGCTCTAGTAGTGTCTTATTTACTGTTTGGAAAAGGAATAATTGAAACTTCAAGCCTATGAAAAAGCCCTTGACTCTGTCGTCGTCTGCCAGAAGTAAAACACTGGATAATTTGGATGATATCATGTCCTTTAATTTCAACTCAAGTAAATCAAATATCACTTGGTTGTATTGCCAATTCTGTGGCTGAATAAAGAGCTCGGAATACTCCCTATATCGGCTTCTCTCTTGTTGTTCGTTGGCAAAGTGTGTGGTGTCAAGAGTCAAAGAAGCAATGTCGATCAAAAGCGGATAAATCTCATTGAATAAACTGAGGAAACAATTAGCCACTATTGACTCGATAAACGAGATGATCTCTTCCACTACTTGAGGTTTTGTTTCTAATCTCCGTTTATTGGTGGAAGACATGATCAAATGCTTGAAGAAAGCCACTAGAGTCAATTTAAGTTGTTGAGACGTTGCTCTTAACCACTTGTCCGTACGAGGCCCTTCGTTGCTGACAATATGCGTTATTAAAAATGAGTCAGAAGCAGATTCTGATGCCGTAGTGTCTTCTTTTTTCACATATGTATTCCATAAATCGTTAAGTGACTCGGGTTTACGTTCAATATCCACTTGTATGTTCGTTATAGTGAAAACCTTCACTATTAACTCCTTCAACACCTTAATAATGGAGATTATCACTGTAAAATGGACGCTCTTGGAATCAATGACAAAGTTAACTAATTTGGAAACCGTTCCGGGAAGAACCATCGACAATTGATCGGCATTAAGCTTCCACGCAAACAACCTTTGGACGATCTTCAAGATATCCTCTACGAGTTGTAACTCTTCTTGAGTCACTGGCGATGTCAGGTTGGTCAACGTATCCAAGAGATAACTTATGGTATTTCCAAGTAATGCCAATCTTTTCTGATTACCAGTAGTGAAGTAGTCACCAGGAAGAATATCAAGTAGTGTCCCTACACAGTAGACTCCGTTGACTGTGAAATCAAAGTCAACAGGTCGCTTCTGCTTCTGTTCAACCAAATACAACACAAGAGGGAACAATTGGTCCTGTAGACTACTGGTGTCGTTATCTGGGGAATATCGCCAACAGTGATCTAATAAGAAACCTATAATGAAAAGTATCAGGCCTATTATTGCCACTGAATCCCCATCATCATTATCACCATCACCTTTAGTAGTATTGCTATCACCCTTAACCAAGGAGTCTCGTTTAAGTAACCCGCTTAGCGGCATGAAAATATAATCGGCTAGCTTGTCCGATAGCAAGTACCCCTTTTGATTATACTCATCGTAATGAACCTTAAGTTCGTTGCTTAGCTTTTGCAACAACCTACCGGTGTGATCTAAGTTGATGGTTCCGGGGCCCAATGTTTCCTTTGATAGCTCGACGCATAGTGGCTTAACGCGAGTGAATAGCTCCAGCGATAGCTCTCTCTGTCGATCCATTAAATAACCAGTGCTTAACTCTGAATAACAAACATACTGTAGTTAGTACTTTACAGACCAAGCACTTTGTACTAGAAAGATCACCAAAGTCGTGTACATGATTATTGGTAGCTCTCTAGTGAAAGTCGTGTGTTACGTCAATATATTTGTAGGAGGAAAATTTTTCACTTGAATCACCCACTAAAATTAATCTCTTCTCTGTTTCCTCTTCTTTCCTTCAGCAAATTTGACAACCGTTTGGCAAATGTATGTATTGAAGAATTAGTACTACAGGCTGAGCATTGAGGATATTCCTTTTTCCCCTTTTCCAGAAGGTTCTTCGTCATTTAATACAAAGGAATATGGAGCTCTCAAAGACATTAGACACGGTTGAAGTTGGTAACACCCTAGCACCATCTTATAACAGTGGTGATGATCTGTTCAACAGCAAGCATGTGCTTCTTTTTCAACATAGGGAAGTAGTAGTTGTTGAGACTCCTTATACCCTTTTGTATGGATATGGCTCATGAATCCTGTTCTTTGAACTATGGACACTCATGTGGCTTGTATATATGGATGTAATATGTGTGGATACTATCTACATGTATTCATTCAATATACATGTTTTGGTACTAACAAGTTATTTAGTTAATTTTGAAATTCTTTTAATATGACTAGATCTTCTGTTTTAGCTGATGCTTTGAATGCCATCAACAACGCCGAAAAGACCGGTAAGAGACAAGTTTTGATTAGACCTTCTTCCAAGGTTATCATCAAGTTCTTATCTGTTATGCAAAAGCATGGTATGTATTAATATTGTTATAATAATTGTTTGGTCAGTCTTCAAGTTGAATCTTATAACCTCCCCACACACCGAATTGATAACTGGATGGTTTGAACGGTCTTCAGTCCCTTTCTGTCTTTTAAGTATTCGGAAGAACAACCATGTGGAAATGCTTCTTACACGACGATGTTTGCTATTTTGATATCACCTTCATGGTCGTTTACTTTTCCATTCCATTATAAACCCCACTATTACTCTTTAAACAAGAAGCTGATCAAATTATATTATAAACTGTTGTGATTTAATACTAACATTTCTCAGGTTACATTGGAGAATTTGAATACATCGATGATCACAGATCAGGAAAGATTGTTGTTCAATTGAACGGTAGATTGAACAAGTGTGGAGTTATTTCTCCAAGATTTAATGTCAAGATTGGTGACATTGAAAGATGGACTGACAACTTGTTACCAGCTAGACAATTTGGTTATGTTATCTTGACCACTTCTGCTGGTATCATGGACCATGAAGAAGCCAGAAGAAAGCATGTTTCTGGTAAAATCTTGGGTTTTGTTTACTAGTGGATAGAATATATATGTAATATAGGTTTAAAGAGAAATTATTAAGTTACAAGTTTATTAACCTATTTTAATGTAATATCAGTAACAATCTTATCAGTTCATATACTTTCTGAAGTTCTGACCGCTGTGCCACGATGACCTCGCGTGGGTTCGATTCCCACCTCCGTTATTTTTGCCAAAAATTTACTTATACACAGAAAAACGTCTACACCACCAAAATAAACATCACCACTTCCTTCCTTCCTTCCATCTTTGATCCACCATGAATAAGATACGACTCAGTCTCGATCTGGAAATATACGGCGACGACACACGTGACGCGTTTCTTCTTGACGAAGACAAGCTCACGATCGAGGAATTGATACCTCGGATCCTTCTTGAACGGAAGCTGTTTATTGATGTCACCGAGGAGTCGCTCTTGGACGAGATCAAAGCAGCCGCCGAAGCTTCTTCGCAGATGTCAGATGGCATCCCGATTGTTGTACCGGGTGACTCTCTCGTCTGTAACTCAGACATTGTCGGCGGAGATAACATTGACATAGGGGGTTCCAATGGCAGTACTGCCACTAAAATAGACACGTTTAATAAGAACCGAGCCGATTTGGCCAAGAACGTTGCACTTGCATTGAACGAGACGTCGTTATCTTTGGATTTTGTTTCCTTGCTCATAGCCTCTGTGAAGCAGAACATAGGTAAGTCTACGATGTCCCCTCATTTGCTCAAGAATATCCCCTTGGGGTCACTCAGTAGTGACAAATTGACGAAGGAGGAGGGAGCCAGTGGAAATGATGGTAATAAAGATGGTAATACTTCCAAAGTAGGGCAAGGTTGGAAGTATGAAGCCGTTATTAAGATCACCAAATTGTTTAAGGAAGCCAGTGTTAAGTTAAAGCAACAAGTTGAGAAGGAAGAACACTATTGGAAGATGATCAACGTGGTCCTTGCTGATGATGAAGTGTTATTCAAACACGGGAAGACCATTGGTGTGAAATTTGGATATGGAGATGCTGGTTCCATCTACCATGATAAAGGGCTTGCGATCTTGAGAAGTGATGAGACCACTGGACATGTAACCTTTACGCCTGTAGCATCGTTACTGAACTTTCGGGTGGCTAACAAGACGTACAAGTACATTCAAGTGAAGATTCTCAATAAGATAGACGAAGAGTTTATGGTTACAGGGATCTCCAGCTTTAAAAAGACTTTCAATAGTAGTCGATTCCAAGTAGTCAACGATTTGGAGAAGGCTCGATATTTCCTCTTTGAAGAGGACTTGTTCTACTTTTTAACCAGAGAAGCAAAGACCTTGATCAACTATAATGTTTCGATCATCTCCAATAAGATTATTTTTGAGATCAAAGATGAAATCATAGAGATAGAAGCCGTACCGTTTGATGAATACTACAATAATATGGACGATATTGATTTGTATCAGAATATCAATTCCTATTCATCGATGCATAACGAGAAATGTGAATCGATACTTAACTATTTGAAAACGATGCTATGTTGCTTCTATAAATATAATTTGAGCTTGAAACAAAAGATGCCAACTCTGTTCACCAAATGGAAACAACAGAATTCACATCCATTGATCCTCCGGCCACTTTTAGGCAACATCCGACATGAGATTTATATTACGGTCATCAAGAAAATGTTGGACGAATTATTATTGGAATTTAAAGACCAACTACTTGAAGCCACCCTCAAGCTTGACAAATTAACAAACTTGAAAACATTTACGGGAAATATTTTCCAACGGTCCATTCAGAAACCGGTTTCAGAAATCGTCATGACCTTAAAGAATAAACAAGAGAAATGGATGAAGATCCATACAGAATTAACTACCAATGAAATATTTGTTCCCTATGTGATTAACCTTACAATCGTCAAATATTCCAGTGAATCTGATTTGAACCAAGATTTTGAAGGCACTAATTGCTTGCAACTTACAGTCAACAGTTTTGAAGATGTCAAGGAGTCGTTACAATGGTCTATACTTGATTTTGTTGGCTAAAAATAATAGTCCTCAACAGTTATTTTTAGTCTTCAACGACGACTACCTTTTCACCTTCTACCTCCATGAT
Source organism: Lizanozyma spartinae (assembly GCF_019049425.1). Taxonomy (NCBI): domain Eukaryota; kingdom Fungi; phylum Ascomycota; class Pichiomycetes; order Serinales; family Debaryomycetaceae; genus Lizanozyma; species Lizanozyma spartinae. The sequence goes on from NW_025065073.1 coordinate 99,649, forward strand.
CTTGTCAACATTCTCCTCCACAAACTTCTTGAGTCGAACATACTTCTCGTCCCGCAAGTTGTTGAAGATCAAGAAGTTGATCCACACTTCCAAGAAACAATACACAAACACCAAACTGGTACTAAAGTACTGACTGTTGCCAATATAAGAATAGGCAGCAACCGCAAAATACACCGTCAATCTCGTGGGGACGATGGTCTCAAAGAACTCCAAGTTATCAGCAAGCAAGGGGATCACGTCCGTCAAGGCATTAATCCCCAAAAACAACACCAAGAGTCCTATTATGGCATTGGAGCTTTCTAATGGAGCATATGTTACTTCCATCGCTTGTCCCAAGAGCATTACAAAGCCGGCATTGCTCAAGTACTCGGGGTCAGTTACCAAAAGGAAGCATCCGACAGTCAATAAGATGACGCGGAAATAAAGCAAAGTCTTCGCTGTAAGAAACTGCATGGGTATGCTTTTTGTTAGTTGAAGAGAATAGAATGGGGAATGAATCAAGGGTTTATGGCAAGTCTATGATTTTTCAGTTTTTGTCGGGTTTCGCTAACTTTGTGGTAGCGCTGGGCGGAGTTAAAAACTAATATGCTAGATGATATGAAATTACATGCATCAAAATAAGTTGCAAAAAATGTCGTTTTATGTCTGTCGATAATTACCGAAAGTTGAATGGACAGTAACATTAGAAAGATTGTGATAATATAGAATTTTTCCTGGCTTGTGGATATTTATAGAAATCATGTCTGAACAAAGCAGACCTTACGAACGTCACTACAAAAATTTCATAAATTTAAATGACCATAATGACTTGTGTATTCGTATATATGTATACTATATTCCTATATATGTACCATTGATTCGTATTTATGTATAATGTGTATTCGTATTTATAAACTCGTATACATCAAAGATTTGCATTCAAGTTTATCCGTTACGTGTATCATGCATATAATTCTGATTTTGTGTCTGAAAAGTTCTATAACAAAAACCAGAACTTCAGCATGAAATATGGTTACTCATCACTAGTTACTTCTTCATAAACTTCATCGTCTTCTTTATGAGGAGCGTCCAGATCAAACCACATAGAAAAATCCAACCCATTGCATTTGAACGCGTCTGTACGATTTTTGGAGCGATTGAAAATGTCCTCCATCTCCATTACGCGTCTCATACCAAAGATCCACTGCTAATGTCCGTGCTCCAACAAGCAACCAAGCTATGCCAAATCCGGGTAGACTTAGCGAGACTAGAAACCATCTTGGGATTTGATAGCGAACTTTATGTGTTTGGAAATGTTTCCTCGGCGTCAGTTGCCACAATTGGACTTCCTACAAAACAGTTCAGTGAAAGAAAGATTCTATTTACTACTAAGATTAACCAATGGATAGACACTCATCCCGATGCTTTAAAGTTACCGACCCGAGCACCAACTTCTTTTTCTTCTCCTTCTTCTTCTTCTTCAGTTGGTGTTCGGGTGTCGGGATTCAAAAGTAATAAAATCATTAAACCGACATCAACTAAATTCAAGTTAACATCGCCAACCAAGTCATCATCATCTTCAACTGTCTTGGAAAGAATAAAAGAAAAGGAAAGACTCTCCAAATTAGCGGTAAAGGATCCGGAACCAACGGAAACTGATACCATTGAAAGTAAACTCATACCCATTTATAATATTCTTTATCAATTAGGTTCATCCACCAATCATCTGATGATCAAATTAGTCAACACAATTAACGACAGTTTCAAGTTCAAATCAGACACGACAGTGATTCAAAATTCAATAGTGGAGCTCTCAAATCGATTGCCGTCAATTAATGTCGTCAAGTATCATGAAACACTCATGGTTAGCATCAACAAGCTTCAAAGAGACCATGATCTTCAACTCATCGGGAAAAAGGTATAGGTTAAGTAATAAGGTAATAAAAACATCATCAGCATCATCATCATCTATAGCATTCCTTTGTTGTATTAATTATCACCAATTTTATTCTCTAACAGCAATGTCTGCTGCGTCAGAGTTCAGGAAAAAATGCTTGAACACAAGTTCAACTGCCCAAGAGCCAATGAAATCAAACAAAATGGTCGATGTCAATTTGAACTTGAACACCTCAGTCATGGGGACAAACTTCATCAAGTCATTCCATTCAGGGAAGAATTCAGTGGCTCCCAGTAAGGCTAAAGCTCCAACACCAAGTAAACCATAATACATTCCCTTATTGTCTTTGATACTTTGTCTAAAGGGTTCCCCTTGGTAGTTGACTGCAAAAGTTGAGGTTTGTTGAGCTAAAGAAAGCAAAAACATGGCAGTGTTCAATAACGAAGGTGAAAATTCCTTTTCCAAATCAACTTTTGGTTCTTGGGGTTCCAAAATGTAGATTTCTCGGGTGATATAAATCAATGTGGTGATATGAATAGCAAATTGTCCTAAAATAGATCCCATAATATACCAATTGAAAATACCAGCTTGAGGTCTTTGTTTCGATAACTTTTCCAAGGGTTTACCTCTGGAAATAGAAATAAAACAAACAGATAAAAGAACACCTGAAACAGTGGCTTGGAAATCGCCAAATTTCATCCCTGCCAAATACAAGACTGAAAGAGAATAAGCAGAAATCAAACAGTTCAACGCCAAAATCTTGTACATTTGAATGGTGGAAACCAATGCACATCTTCCTTGACGAACAATATGAGTGACAGCACTAACGTTGGCCAATTTAGAAGTAAATGGAGCAGCAACAGAAGCATCACCCAATTTCAAAACTGGTGCTTCATCTTCACCTTCTGCCTGATCCATAGCACCCAAAATAGCATCAGTTATACCTGGTTTGTCGGCCGAGTTTTGTTCCTTGAAGTTGAATACTTGTGGGTTAGCAGAAGCAATCTTAACGGCATCCTTCATTTCCTTGGTGATTTCAATACCCCTCTTTTCCATGGCTTCTAAATACTTAGGGTTAGCAGGTCCAGGAGGGTATAAATGTGCAATAGCAGGTGGAATTGGAGGAGCTGGTTGGTTCCATCTCAACATAATTTGAGCTTGCTTTTCATAAACCTTTTGTAAAGTTTCCATTCTACGTTGATCAGCAATTTTCTGTAAACCTTCTTCAGTACCATTTAAAAGTGCAACACCAATATGGGCTTGTTTCAAAGCTCCAACATCATTGGTACCATCACCACACATTAAAGTACTATAACCAGCATCTTTCAAAGAGTTCAAAATGAATTCCTTTTGACTTGGTGAAACTCTGGCATAAACCCAAGTATGTTTCAACAATTCTAAAATTTGTTCATGTTCACTCAAATAATTCAAGGCATAACCAGTGATACAAATGTCATATTTATCAAACAAATCCGAGTTAATCTTGTCAGATGATTTAAATGGGATAATAGTAGTTTCCATAACATTTCTCCAGACCAAATTCTCCTCGGAACTCACATTATGGTGGACTTCAGGAGCATCTAAAATCAAAACTTCCTTTTCGGTAATCTTTACGTCCTTAGCAACGTGACAAGCAGTTAATGGATTATCACCAGTAATCATCACACATCTATGAGAAGAATTGTTCAACATTTCAATGGTTTCAATGGCATCATCTTTTAATGGACAATGGAAAATAATGAACCCAGCAAATTTCAAATTAGATTCCACATCTTTACGATCAATTTTGATCACATTGACGTTGGATTCCAAATGTTTGTAAGCTAAAGCTAAAACACGAGAACCAGATCTTGTGAAAGACTTATAAATATCTTCATAAGTCTCAGGAGCATCAATCAAAAAGTTACGGATAGTTTCAGGAGCACCTTTAACTGCAACAAAGTGTTTGTTGGGTAAAGTATTAATGGTAGAAATGGTTGCAGATCTTTTTAAGGCAGAAGAGAATTGGAAACGTCTTGAAATTTTGATCTTTTGGGATTTGCCTTCAGGTGAAGTTCTCAGAACAGTATCATTAGCTCCGACTTCCCAATGAGTAGCTTGTAAAGTAGCTTGTTCCATTGGATCACCAACAACTTCACCATCATCCAATTTAACCAAGGCATGACCGGCCCCTAATACAAAAGATGTAATTTCTGGAGCTTCGTTAGCCTTATACAAATGATGGATATCATCAGGTTTAAACCCTGCTAACCCTTCAAAAACCAAGTCTTCAGCTGTCAAAGTACCAGTTTTATCGAAACAACAAACATCGATTCTACCAGCCAATGGGATTCTAAAAGGTTCAGTACAATAAACATAAAACTTTTGTAACGCAGCCAAAGAATTGTTAACAGCCATAGTCAATTCCATTGGTAATTCAGGAGGAACAACCGACGTGATAACAATAATACAATCCAAAATCAATTTAGATTGAACTCTACCCATTCTTGTACCTTCAACCCAAACATACCACGAAGCAGCAATAGCAAAGTTCAACAAAAACAAAATAAACAAAAGAGCTTCTTTATTACCAGCAGATACTCTTTCACTTGAAAAGATCATCATTCTAACAAGAGACCCTTGAGAAGTTTCAAACCCGGTTTTGGATACCACGGCAAGTGCACCGTTATCAGGAGCCAAAGGAACTTCATTATTCTTTGGAGCAGTGACTTGTAAAGCGGTAGTACCACCATGTAAGATGGAATTTTTATCTAAACCTTCTGGTTGCAAATTATCTGAAGGAGTTCTTAATCTAATTGATTCCTTTAATAATGGAGTGGATTCGCCTGATAACATGGCTTCATTAACAATGGCTGAGCCATCAACCAATAACAAGTCACATGGGAGAGCACTACCTTCTGCAGTTCTTGTTATGGACACAAGATCACCAGGTAACAATTCTGTGGATTGGATTTCAATCCAAGAATCATCTCTATAAACATAAATGGGGTAAGGCTTGATCCCCATACTTTGGAATTCAGACATGGTGACTCTTCTTTGGAACACCGTAGTCATTTCAAACGCTACCAACATGAATAAAGAGAATAAAGAGTAATACCATTGTTCGTCCATACACCAAAGAGCCACACAAAACACTTGGAACACAAAAAATGGAGCCACGGCATGCTCCTTAAACAAATCCAAAAACGTAGGGATTGGAATATCAAACTTATTCAAACCGTAATTCCGCTTCATTTTCTCCAAATCTCCAGTCAACCCCTTATGGTTCTGGTACACTTCCAATGGAGGCAACTCGTCAAACAAAAACTCAGGAGGAGCAAACTTACCGGTGGACTTATGGAACAAGTGTCTTCTCTTTTGGTACAAGAACGAAGTCTGTTGTTCGCCATCGTGGAACGTTTCTCTGTTGATCTGACATATATCACCCACACCGTTATTGGGGGCAGGGGTGATTTGGATATGAGTGGCGTCATCAATTGACGACACCTTGGTATAGTTGAACTTGGCCCTAACACCGAGATTCCAATGGGGCATCAACCAGAACAACGCATTGAGCGACACAAGCGTGATCAAATACACAAACGTCCATTCTCTACCCTTAATATACGTGTCATAATGATTGGTATAAACCTGGAAGAACACGGGGTAGATCACCGTAAATGGCAACACATACGGACGGAGAAGAATCAGCTTGGGCACCAAGAGCTGAGCATCTTGGATGGCCGCATTGCTTACTAATCCAGACATGATATTGATTGAAGAAAGAAGACGAGTGGCGGTTTTAGCTGTTGATTATGCTTGAAAATTTTTGTTATCATATATGTTACACAAAAGTGAAGCTGATTGATTCGTTACACAAAAATTGGGTTGATTGTGGGTGGAGTTAAGCCGGTGGAGATAAAAATGCATACAAGTACAATATGTATTTATACTCAATACTATGTATGTTTTACGTGTTATTTACTTGCTCTGATAACTTTGCTTGGGCGACTAAATTGGCAGGAGCATCCATCCGAGGTAACAACACCTCAATCATCCGTAACTTGTTCAGCACGGCAAACATAGGATCTTCAAATAATGATTCCAACTCACCAGTAGTGGAAACTCTCGTTGATTCTGATTCCTTAGCGTTGAACAAGTCCAAGATCTTTAGGTTCTTCCAAGGCTGAATGTCGTTATATGTCGCATTCATTCCATGGATCAACCGCTCAATGGTATACCCATCATTATTCAACACAAACATCCAGGTATTGTTAGTCTGCCATTTACACATGGTGGAGATCTCTTGTACTGTCAATTGCAAAGACCCATCCCCCACGAAGAGAATGACTCTTTTAGTGGGGTCCAATTCTTGAGCTGCCATGGCAGCCCCCACGGTCGCCCCCACTGTGAATCCAATGGACCCCCATAGCACCTGGGAGATGCCAATGGTGTTATTGGGGAATCTTGATTGGATTATTCCAAACGCCGAGGTACCTGTTTCGGTGACGATAATGTCACCCTCTCTAAACCAATGTGACACTCTTGTCCAAAGCCATTCTTGAGTCAAAGGCGTCTCTGGTGGACATGCTGTATTATATTCGGGAACGTATGGCACAGAAACCGGTTTATAGTTGATAACAAGAGGTGCAATTTTGGAGATTAACATTTGAAGACATTCTTTCATTTGAACTCCGGGGAAATTGGCTTGTTTGATTTTGGTGTAATCTGAATGGAATTCAACGACATTTTTGGTCTTGTATGAATAAGAGAATGAACCCGTATTGAAATCGGACAACAATGCACCAATAGAAAGGATCAAATCTGATGATTCAACTGATTCTTTGACTTCAGGATGTGAAAGTGTCCCGACATAAACTCCTCCAAATCTCGGGTGATCTTCATTCACTCCGGATTTACCCATTGGTGTGGTGAAAACAGGATAATTGGTGATATTCACCAATTCCTTCACTTCTTCCCGACAATTATGTCTTAAAGCACACGCGTCTACCAAGATGATGGGGTTCTGAGCCCTTTCCACCAACTTCAAGACGTTTTGGATCACTTCCTCCTGGGCTTCAGGCTCATTCGGACGTAAGGAAAGATCCAATGGTTGATCTAGAAGATGTGCTGGGACTTTTAAATCAACCAAATTGGCAGGTAACCCAATGTATACCGGTCTTTGATACACCCATGCTTCTCTTATACATCTATCTATCTCACTGGGTGCAGTATTGATGTCACTTATGAAAGCTGTGGTTTGCAGGATATTATTAGACATTCTATGGAACACAGTGAAGTCTCCATTACCCAAAGTATGGTGAAGTAAAAGCTGTTTCGATTGTGACAGTATGGAAGGTACCCCCACCACATGAAGCATCCCCACGTATTCGGCAAACGCCCCTCCAACTCCGTTCAAAGCTGATAATTCTCCAACTCCAAACGTTGTTACCAAACAACTTAATCCTTTAATCCGAGAATATCCGTCTGCGGCATACGCAGCATTCAATTCGTTGGCATTGCCTGCCCATCTCATTCCGTCTACCTCATAAACTTTGTCTAGTAACGATAAGTTGAAATCGCCTGGCAAGCCAAAGATGGTGTTAACTTTCAATTGGCTCAATCTCTCAAAGAGAAACCTTCCTAAGGTCACCTCCATAATTAATTAATGTGTGTCTGATTATATTGATACACAACTTTTTGTAAAGAATTGAAGACATTTTATTTCATTAGTTAAACCTATGGGCTGAATTTGGTTATATTATAAAAAGCCCGAGTCTTCATGTCCAATAAGCGCATATGCGAATAGCGGGCGATATGTGAGGCGTACAACCTGGGGAAAGCTCCGTAAGTGCATAAAGAACGGAACAGTATGCGGATATGTAACCTTTTTAACCGGACCTCATGTAACCGGAGATGGAGTATGTTGGTAGCGCGCGAGACTGGATCTATATACAGTACAAACTGAATATGGTCAACTCAGTTGTGTCCCAAGACCGATATCGTTGGTGTCGTGTGATTGAAACGGTGTACATGACAATAGTAACGTTATGTGGTGTAATATAAGGTAATGACATCTGGATAAATGTCTGTCTGTCTGTTTTTATTGTTCTGATCAATTTCTCGGCGGTTGATTAGCGAGCGGACATATAATAATCGTAAAGCCCAGACTAAAAAAAAAAATAAAATAAAACGACAAACCAAAAATATGGCTCGATACACGACTATTGTCACTGTTATGTTATGTTATGTTTCATGCTGACACTTACGCGGGGTCGTGGTAACTATCAGAACCGGTATGTCCCTTCCCCCTCGCAAAGCACATGATCAACAATTTCCAAACCCAAAATCCTTCAAAAGTGGATGGATTCCTCGTGACTTGGATTTCCGATCAATATCACGTTCTTCGCATTAACCCACACAATCCAATTATGAGTAAAAGAGACTTGGAAACTGAGTCTGGTTCAGACATCAACAAAAAACCAAAAAAAGAAGAGTTGGCCATTGACTCGGAATTGTTAGACCATCACTCCAACAATTCTTCCTCCAACGCTCCCAATAGTAAAGAAGACGATGAAGATGATGATCAAGTAGCCACAGCGGCGATTGTGGCCGCTGCTGCTTCTATCGCGTCACCTGATCAACACAAGGACGATGGACCTTCAGCGGCTGCGGCTGCGGCTGCGGCTGCTGTCCAGCAACTCAAGCAGCAACATGAACAGCAACACCAGCAGCAGCAGCAACAACAACATCAACAACAGCTTCAACAACACCAACAACACCAACAACAACAGTCTCAATTGACACTGCAACACCAACACCAACAACAACAACAACAACAACAACAACAACAACAACAACAACAACAACAACAACAACAACAACAACAACACCAACAACAGCAGGCAGATTTCGTCTACAAATCAGGTGCTCCCTCTGTCAGTAGTCCCTACACCATCACGCCCATTCCTCAGAGTATCAAGCCGGTCCACGGCACGGAAGAATGGCACAAACAACGCAAGGAGAACCACAAGGAGGTGGAACGTCGTAGAAGAGAAAGCATCAACCTGGGGATCAAGGAATTGGCCCAACTAATCCCCACCAGCGACACCAATAAAGCTCAAATCTTACAACGAGCCGTAGAGTACATCAAGAGATTGAAGGAGAACGAAAGCAACAACATGGAGAAATGGACTTTGGAAAAGCTTTTAACGGAGCAGGCCGTGAGTGAGTTGAGTAACTCCAACGAGAAGTTGAAGCAAGAATTGGAAAGAGCCTATAGAGAAATCGAGCAGTGGAAGAGACAAGCCAAAGAAGCCGAAAAGAAGTTGGCAGAATAAAGAAACTGAGTAGGGAGATTTCTCGTTGTATATTATTATTATTATTATTATTATTATTATTATTATTGTTTAATAAATTTGTAAAACTACTTTAAATTAACAAGCCAATCCAATACCAAAACTCTATAACATTGCACTTTGCAAAAAAGAAGGGAGAAACTCTCTTCTTATTAAAGGACTGCTTTGGCCCTTTATATTTGAACTGTATAAATATAGTTGTGTCAGTATCAACCTTTGACTTTCTTCCTTTCAGCCGTAACTTTCCTGAGACGTCTAGATGAGAACCTCTTGAAACTTCAAGCTTTCTCCATTCGGCCGAATTTAAACTAATACTTACGTGAAGCATCATTGATCTTCTTCAACCACTTTTTAACACCTATAATGGCTTCAGAATTCTGTTCTTCAGCCCTTCGTTCTTAGGTCCTTCGTTATTCATCTACTTTTCGTTGTTCTTCGGCCTTTCGGTCTTCTTGAGCTTTAAGTTGTTCTTCAGCTTTATGCTCTGCATCGGCCTTCTTCTCTTCTTCAGCTTTCCTCTCTTCTTCGGCCTTCTTCTTCTCTTCTTCGGCCTTCTTCTTTTCTTCTTCGGCCTTCTTCTTCTCTTCTTCGGCCTTCTTCTTCTCTTCTTCGGCCTTCTTCTTCTCTTCTTCGGCCTTCTTCTTCTCTTCTTCAGCCTTCTTGTCTTGAGGTGTACTTACTCTTTGAGTCGGACCACTCACGGCATACTTGGAATTATATTTATATTCTTCCACCAATTGCCCATATCTCTCAACCTCTTCATTGAACCGTGTGTACTCCTTACGATGTTGGTACTGCGTAGGTTCATGCAATATAGGAGCAAACGCATAAGATAGCTTATCTCCGTATAATTCATAAGCACTATTGTTCTTCTCCAACTTGGCCATTTCAATGTCATGGAATCTGGTGAACTTACGCAGACTAAAGAACCGTAAAAACAGATCTTCTTCATGAATAAATTCCAAATAGTTTTTGGCAGTCAAATCTTCAATTTTATCCAAATCTTCTTCCCGAACTCTTTCGTCAACCTTTAATTTTTGAAAGCTTTCAACCAATTGATCATATTCTGTATGATTCGTGTTCCCACTAACATAGTCTTTATTTTGACTATAAAACTTAACCCAAAGCTTAGGAGACGCTAAATACTTTTTGATATCTCGTTCGGGGATCCACATTCTTAAACTGGGGATGTAAATGAAATGGGAATAGATGGTCTTATCCATACCGTGCTTGTACTCTTGTGAAAGCATAGATGTATAGTTGCGAGGAATGTAAGCAACTTCACCTTCAACATAAGTCTTTATCATGGGAGAAATGTCATCCAAACTGGAGAAATGATTGTTCCGACAGTTATACAATTGTAATTGTTTGTTAACCTTGTAATTGTTGTTCTTGTCTTCGTCTGTCCATGTATCTGGTAAGGGCATTTTGTTGTATCTTTCAGGTCTCTTGGTATCGGAAACTGCCAAGCCGGTAATGTCAATATAAAGTCCAGTATCAACATCAATAAAACGAGCATCAATATTGTTGTTGGAGTTTCCTTGAACCCGAAGACCGATGAAAGCACCACAATCCAAATAGTAACGACCGTATCCTTCTTCCAAATCTTCCACCACAATGGAGTTGTTGAAATGAAGAGATAACTTATGCAAATCCATAATAGGCATTTGGACATCGATATCGTTATCCCAGGGAAATGCCATACCGTTCCAATACCAACTTAAAAGAGATCCATGAGCAATCCATGTGGCCACTCCGATCTTACGAGTGAATGAAAGCCATACACGGATCAAACGATGCAAATTTAAAGTCTGTTCTGGATCATGGTACCGGATAGCTGTAAAGAATCTCCAGTCGTAATGATCACCCAAGGTTGTATGAACCATGCTGGCTTCATTGAAATGCTTTGGAGGGCTTGTACCGAACGATGTCCCCCAATGTAACGCAAGAGCATAGTCATGTTCATCCTTTGTCTTTAGATATTTATGGTCCAAATCATGAATGATCTCCTTGGTGTTGAACTCGAACCGTTCTGGAGGGATGGTCAAGGTATAATTATTAAGCACTTCATCTTCCTTTGGAGGATGCAGTTTAAGTAACTTTTGAAATCCCTCCAGAGTATCAATATACCCTTCATTATACCGCAAATAATCATCAACCATCCCTGACTCCAAAAGCTTCTTCTTCCCCTCGATGGTGACGCTGTAGTACCCTGTTTTGGTCATGAAGAAAATTCGATTGGGGATAAGACCGTGGGAAAACAAATGAGCTTTGCCCAAGATTTGACGAAGGGGTTCAGTCGCCTTCCCAGTTTGTCGGGTAATTCCAAAGGGCAACTTGAACTCGTTGAACCCGTCATCAATAAGGGACCCGTTCCGACTATCCACACAAAACTCCCACGTGTTTTTGGCAGAGTACCGATGCTTCGACTTATCCCATTCGTCCTTACCGTTGTGGTCCTTCTTGTACTTCTTACGTTCGTGTTCCTCTTCGGCTACACGGGAGTCAAACATTGAGCAGTCCGGACGTTCGCCGGGGATCGACAAAAGATACTTGTTCAAAACTGACATGTCTAACCAGTCGTACCAATGGAACGGGAGCTTGACGATTCCATGGGGGTCCCGATCCAATTGTTGCTGGATGTGATGAATATAAATACCCAACGTGAACCGAGGATCAAACGGCTGGATAGGCGGACGGCTGTATCTTCTTTCTGGTTCAAAATAGTACTCGGGGATCTCGATCCGAGTATCAGCCAAGGGGTACGTTTGAAGCGACCAGAGATTGTCGTCCAAATCCGTACGGATCTTCAGTTGTAATAGCGATTGTACTTTCAGTTCAAACCATTTCGAAGTAGTAAGCCTGTTGTTGTTGGTGTAAAAATCGTCCATTCCTTCGAACGAAACCAGGCCGCTTTCATCGTCTAGTAAATGTTTAGCGAGCTCCTCGTAGTCGGCCTCTACGTAGTGCTCACTTGCTGGATTATATACATTTTGGTTTGTGTTGAAAAGCGAATGTCTGTTTCTGTAGTCCTTGGGCTGGTACCGTGCTTGGGCTTGTGTAGTTAAAAAGACAAACGATACCAATAGAAATAGGAGTACGGTGACTATAACGCGTAAATGCAAGCGTCTTATCAGCCAGAACATATCCTTTCTGTCTGGTGGTTATATACTGCTTGTAACAAATGGATCAAAGGATGTATATATTTAATTGCGATCTGTTGATGATAACAGCTATTCTATAATTATAATAGTAATGATGATTATGAATCAGACAAAATATTACTTTTTAGATACACATATATGATGGTGGTTATATGTGTCTGCTATGTGTCTGCTTCTGTTGGTATATATCGCTGTGACACGGTAAATGCTAGTATATAACGTTGTCTAAACCCGTGTCAGTTGTTAAATGAGAAATGCGGATATGCTTTTGTAGATATATGGTCACCCGACAATAACGAAGCTTTTTTTACATATACAGCCAAAAATAAAAGAGTAGTTTAAAAAGAAAAAAACTTGCAACAAATAAACCTTCGTGTGCAATCCATCCAAGAAATATGTTGCTTTGACATACATCTATTTGACCTTTACGTCATCAGACTTTCTGACATTTAACCTTGACCCGACAAAAAATTCTTGAGAGGGTACTTACCACCAAAATAATAATAGTAGTGCCTCGTATGGCTTCACTTCTCCTGAAACGGAGATCAGATCATGGTTAGGGCAATGATTAGTTTTAACCGTCTCCTTTAAAGATTATTGGCTTTTAACTATTTACTCAGTCGTATCCGCATCTACAGGTCACTACTTACCTTAGTGAAAGCTGCCGGCATTTGGATATATTTCCCATTGAAAAAGCCTTCCACTAATTTTGCATCCACGGCTAGGGCTTTTGTCACGAGGGAATGTCGTACTGCAGGCCCTACCAGCTTCCATTTTGGGGGAAACTTATTTCTTCCTCTGTTGACTAAACTAGATGGCCGCTTACGCAAATACGTTTGGTTTTGCCTATTCCGAAATTGGATAGCGTATAATACTCTAACTATTGAATCTTAGTTCTCAATGTAACTTCGCAACACATCTCACTCCCTTGTTATCCATCTTTGTCGGGAAATGAGCCGACGGAATTTCTTTTCTTGTTCCAGTATGTTGGTTAACTGCCGTTGTATATGTAGCACAAATTTCCATTATGCAGGTCCGAGGTGTTGTCGTAAAATAACATAGAATTGCGTACATACTAAGCTAGGCTACCCGCTAAATTCTCTCTCCTATTAACGCTACTCTGACCCATTTCGCAATTTTTAAAAAAAAAAGAGACACTGTATTGTTTCTTAGTGAAAACCGGTTAATACTACCATTAAGCTTTTATATTCTGATTTGGGAGTTGGTTGTCTGATCAAGTAATAGAACCTTCTTTTTTCATACATTTTCTGGGCACTTCAAGGTTCGTTTGTTCCCCCACATAAGCTCTACGGGTAAAAGTTTAACTGAAACCACTAATTGTCTTGTGGGGCTTAGTTCTGTTTCGCCTTTTTCGCATTCCCTTCTACATTTTCTAAAATGTCGGAGATGTAGGCGGTCTTTGCTGACATTATCAGACACTATACTCAACTATTATTATAAAAGTGGTTCAAGTTCTTTTCAGGTTGCTAACATTACAATGATGATTAGATTCCAAGTGTGCTCGTAAGCGCGACGCTTGCTGTATTGCGGTCCGATTGCCAATTTTTGTTTTTTTGTCTTACCGGCAAACAGATATCTATCTTTTTTAACTCCGCTTTTTGCAGAGTGGAGACAACGGTACTATCAGAATCTGCAATGGATTGAAGTTCAAAAGACTTTCTGTCTGTTGTTAGATTTGAGGGACTAAATATCAATTAATACAAACTTGGATGTGCTTATCACAGGGAACAATACACATGAATTGTGGACAATTATTATACATACAGTTATTGCTATGTGTTTTTCGCCAAGAAAATTTTAGATAAAAGGGGAACCTAGACAAATACAATGGCCCAAATGTCAGATTTACGAACCCGTATCAGACACGAAACCAAAACCTACTTGGTTATGTGAAAAAAGGTTTGTTTCCATTTTAATCTTGGCTCATCTCAAGTAAAAGGTCACACGAAGGTTAACTATTTGGTCACAAGATACTTTTAGTTTAATAATAGATTATCGTGAGATCGTTATTCCCGAAATGAAGGGATTTCCATGGAGCGTTTTGCAGACACGTTACATCATACTTTCGGCCATATCAAAGCCCACATTAGATCGGGGATTGATCCTGTGGTTGAAGGCGGGAATTACCGTGTAAGATGATAAGGAATACACAATGTCGGGAGACGTCTTTGATTATTTATGCAGATGACAAAATTAAACTTCTCTACTGCTATATGTCATCCATCGCCGTAACAAGCCTCATCTAAGATCTGCTGTCGTGTGCAGTTAACTGACACCACCATACTGTAAAAGCAACTAGGTCCAAACCACACACTGTCAAGATTAGCAGCATCGTGTTTTGCTGTTCCGAATGGAGTTTTGAACAGTATCAAGACAACGCTCATAGTACAATAAATAGTGGGGGGTTTTTGTTATTTTTATGTGCATTATGGTCACGTGATTGGATACGACTATAGCGGCAAGACCTTTATCAAATACGTGTCGTGCTATCTATGATTTTAGTTGTTATCTATTTGGGACTGTGATCTCGTGCAGCGCTTCTATCCATTTTTCGGTGTCTAAACATTCCATTCAACAGATAAAATCAGCGTTGAGAGACAAAATCTAATGGGTGGATAGTGGAAATAAATAGTTGCTATCTCTGCTCAAAGGGCGTTAGATATCACTAAGCATGAGAGTATCGATAAATGATCCAATAAGAAGAGAGTTTGTTAAGAGAAACTCTTGGAAAAGAAAGCGTGGCCACTGTAGTAACCTCAATTAATTCACATAATCACTATGAATATTAGAAAGAATGTAAAACAAGCAATAGGAGATGATAAAGGTAAATGTGTTTTGAGAAAAGTATTGTGCGGTATATGATTATATGATATCATTGTTAATATTATAGAAAAGATGGGTATGAATGGGAATGAGTAAGAGAGCTTCCAATTGATTGATGAAAACGAAAAGAGAAGTCGATTAGATGGAATCACTGATAGGGCTTTCAGAAATACTAATTTCTTTGACGTATTTGGTCGACATGGCTAAAGGGGAAGAGCAAGCACTAACTTATGAAACTGACTATGAAGACAAGTACAAATATAGGCGTAGGAGGTAAGCTGAGTATAAAGATCATTTCCATATTTCCCTTCTCGTAGCATTTTCATCCTTTAAAGGTGACCCAACCTCCTAATCGTGCAAAAGTGGTGACAATTATATAACCGTTCAGTATGCCATTTATCTATTCAGTTCCAATGCTCCAATCCAACGAAGCTTAGACGTTGTTATATCTAATGATGATATACCTTAATGAATTACATACCTTTATTGAGAGCCCTTATTGAGAACGGTAGAACATTTTGCAACTAATCAAAAGTTAGATTATGCTCACATGTGATATTCACAGTATGGTATGGCTTAGTAAACTAGGCCACATACGTATATTGTTTGATTGCTGTCTGTATGTCTCATCCGGAGGTGAATGTTGACCGTATCACAAATTCAATCATATATGTTTTGCCGTGACATCTATTAAAGTATCGAACTTAGTTTTATTATTTTTCAATGATATTATTCTACAATGATTAAGGCTGTAAGTTGTATTTGTCTGTTTCAGATGGTTTCACTCGATTCGAAATGGACTAATGGTTCATTTCCGAGCTAGTAAAGTTATGTTTTAACAGATTGTCATATGTTACCTAATTGGGAGAGCCCCGTTTTGTGCCCGATCGTACCCAAATGAGATGATATCTTCTCCAGGGGGCTATAAAAGCAACTACTATTGGTTTGCTAGAAGCATTATCATATTTTTGGCCCTGTATGCGGTACAGACTCTTAAAGTCAAGACTGGATAACCATTTCCATATCATCTTTTCTCACATCTGTTAGTGGACTTTTGATTTCATTATTCTGTAATATAGGTGATCTGGTGCTACCAAAGTCTATTCATTTCAGTAACCAAGTTAGAAAAAGGTTGAACAAAGATATGATATCAAGAAACATGATAAAGTTGATATAAAAAGCTGGGGGCTAAGTTCACTAGCAAGAAGAAGGATTGATATGTATAGATATTTTGGCAGTTGATTTTGTTATTTTTTTTTTGTTTGGATTTCTATTGGGTTTATCTTCAGGACTATATGTATTTAATCCTGAACTACTGCAAAATGTTAAGAATGTATTGGTTTCTGAGGCCCAGTGAAGCAATAAAATCAATGCTTTATATTGACTAAGCCTGGGGACTTTTACTGACGATTTATTAATTACCTTGTTTGCACCCAGTATTGACCCGTAATGGACGTGATAAAAATATACTAATCAAAATTCTCACGTGTTATGTCACGTGACTTTGGTGATGCCAAATTGCTTCTAAATGATTGAGAAATTGCCGCCACTGCAACAACTTCTTTCTATCAATTATACACCAATGGACCCGATAAACATTCCTATACCTCATTATCCTCCTTTCAAACTTCGTTCATCTTTAATAGACGTTGATCCGTTGATATGGGTCAATTTACAATACCAGTACATCCAACTATTCAAAGTCCTTTTACTGAAATCACCTCCACATCTCGCCACTAAATCTCAACACCAGCTTTCGGAATTCGTTAAGGTATATCTTCACGAACACTCCAACGATCCAGGATTCTTTTCCCTTGGAGCCATCAACCCTCAGATCGTCAAGAACGAGAAGAGTCTACGGTGTCTTGTGTTTGCCATCATACAGCATTACTCAATAGTCCAGCTAAACTTGACCAGTGAGCATGTATGGGCGTTTATCAAGTTGTATGTCAGAGAGAACGTTACTCTTGTAAGAACGATAGTTGACGGAACGTATATCCTGAAGTTCAACAACAACAAGAAACTGAAGAACATTTCAAGTATCTTGCCCTTGCAGAACCATTTGATCCATTTGATACGGCAACATAAGTTTGACTACGCTTCTGATTTGGAGACTTTATCTCATTTGCTTGGTCAATCAATCAAAGCAAAACAGGTCATATCAAAGGGGACTGGTGGCACAACTGGGGGATTCAATATTATAAAGAAGAATAATAATAATAATCCTAGCACTAATTCGTCTTCTTCTACATTTCTGTCGCAGTTTGTTAATTCCCATTGGATCGAGTTGATTCAAGCTGAATTCAACCCTGATCTTAAGTATGATAATTTACGTTCTTTAATGGTGGTGTCCCTCATTCTGTTAACAGTTAACAAGTTGAAAACCCTTTTGCATGCCTTAGATCTGGATGGCTTCCATAAACTAGCTCAAGATTATTCGTTGTTCGTTATGGTGGCTACTTCTGAAGCTTTTGACCAGCTTGTTCCAGGCGCCAAAGACCTCATTTTAAGTCAAATTAGCTTCGGTAATGCGCCTGGTGCTGTAGTCGATTCAAGTCCTGAAGTCGACTCATATAAACTACAAATCATTCAAGACATGTTTGGAGTAGACGCTGATGTTTCTCAACGGTTAATAGCCAGCAAACCTGATTTAACAGTGGAAGAAATCGTACATCAAGTGTTGGAAAACCCAAGTATACTCGAAAACTTACCGCCTCCATCTTCAACCACGGCCGCCAAAGTCCCATTGCCTGCTTCGGACTTGGCTCGGTTCCAAGGTGGACCCACTAAGATACTCAAACGGGAGAAAAAGAATACTGTGCAATCACAGGAACTCAAGCAAAGGTCGCTTGATGTCGCAATGCGTCTTCTCTATGATAGTGACGAAGATGAACCTGATGATACTTACGATGATCAGGAACGCACATCCGGTCTTGACGATGGCAGTAACTCTGGTTCAGGTGGTAATAAAGTAGGTGGTCAAGCTGGTGGAGTTTCGGTCGAGGAACGATATCTATTTGCCCTTTACAAGAAGAATGGAGGTGGAATATTTGAGAAACTGGAACGTAAGTCTCCAACGCGTGCACAGATACACGCAAAGACAAAATGGTCACATGAACAAATTGAAGGTTGGTTTCGTATGTTATCTCAAAGCTCAAGAAGGTTTAAAATGTTTGAAGATGACTATTTCTTCAACCGTGATGACGGTTCGTTGGATATCGGTGGCGCTGCCAAACAACACCATCAACTGTATGCTTCCTCGAAGGACTCTGTAAAGAATCAGCAACGTCGTGATGGACAACGCAAGGCATCTAAAGCTAACCATAATCGGAAAGATAGACACATGAAGAAGGTATAATTACATAATCAATGTCAACAACGTATTAATACGTTCATTAGGGAGACTCTAACTTATCGTTCAGATTGTTATGTACAAATGAGTATTTTATATTTCCCAGTAAATTCTCTCTTTCTTTAGTAAAAGTTAATTAAAGTGGACTTTGGCTTGCACTTTATAGCTTCAACTTCTTGCCACCTAGATATTATTACACAGCACTTATACTATATAATTTTGTGTTTATCAAAAATTGTCATAATGTCTATATACTTTGCATCCGTACACCAATACATCAATACACCCTCACACCCTCACACCCTCACACCCACTAATGAGCATAGGAAAAACATATAACATCAAATACCAATCTATTTCTGCGTTTACTATACTCAATTAAAGCGGAACATAACTCGGAAGATGATCTCCGGAATCTTTATCTACGATCTTAAAGGAGACGTTCTCATCACCAAGCTTTATCGGGAAGGAATCAGACGGAATGTCGGGGACGTGTTCCGGATCCAAGTTATCAACAACCAATCGGTGCTTAGTGGATCAGGGGGTGGAGGTAGTGCCGGAAGAAGAGGATCAAGTGGGACCCAAGCTTTGGAAGTACGTTCGCCAGTATTGACTTTAGGGTCTACATCGTTTGTTTACATTAAGACAGGTCAGATTTGGCTCTGTGCTGTGGCCCGGTCGAATCAAGATTGTTCTTTGATCCTCGAGTTTCTTTTCAAGTTGAAAGTGATATTACAGAGCATTATAGTCAATTGGAGAACACGTAATGGCGGGAACCACAAGGCCGAAGCCGCTTTAGATCTGATTACGGGTATGAAATCGGATGGTACCGGAGGAGGAATCAATGGTGATGATAAGGATTGTACAGATGGAGTATTAAGTAGTGGAGTGATTGAGAATACAGAACTTACCAGTCATGGAATATTGGCACTGTATTCGCTTGTATATGATGTTTTAGATGAGATAGTTGAGTTTGGGTTCCCCATAGATTTGGACTGGGGCTTTTTGAAACAGAGGTTTGGCATCAACAAGGAGTCGTCCAAGAGCTCACTGAGTCGAGGCTCTTCTCGGATGAAAATGAGATGGGGGTCTTCTAGTGGTCTTGGTGGTGGTGGAAGTGGAAGTAGTAGTGGTAATGGAAATAGCAAGGATAAAACCAGTTTATCATCCAATGATGGGTACTACAACGAGAATAGAGTTGTGCCCTGGAGACAAACGGGAATCAAGTACAGACGGAACGAGATCTTCTTGAACGTCCAGGAACATATCAACATGTTGATGACTGCAGAGGGAGAAATATTAAGAGGCTATGTCAATGGGAAGATCATGATGAAGTGTAAGTTACTGGGAATGCCAGTGTGTCGATTTGGATTGAATGATAATGCAAAGTTCTCTGGAGACGTTGACGTTGACGATTACAACGACGATCTTGACGTTGATGGAGATTCCAGGGTTGAACTTGATGATTGCCGATTCCATGACTGTGTTGAACTACAAAAGTTCCACACAGAGAAGATGATTGAATTTATACCTCCGGATGGAGAGTTCCAGCTCATGAGTTACCAGTGCAATAGAAATGTACAGCTTCCATTTGAGATTCATACTTCGGCAGTGGAACAAAGTAATAGGCTAATAAAGTATCTGATTCGACTTTCATCGTTATTCTCTCTGAAGATATCTGCCACCAATGTGTCTATGAAGATTCCTGTTCCAGCAACCCTATTGAAATCTGAACTTTTCACTAGTGCCAGCGGAGGAAATGCCAAATATGTGCCTGAAGATCTGGTGGTTGATTGGAATTTTGGAAAGTTCTATGGTGGACAAGATCATTACCTTAATTTAGAAGTTAGTACGTCTACTGATAGTGACCAGCTTGCGTGTGTGGCTATTAATTCTGCTTATATTCATGCTAGAAAGCCTCCTATTCGTCTAAGCTTCCACTTGAACATGTTTTCATGTCTGGGATTACAAGTGAAGTATTTGCGGGTGAACGAACGGTCGAATTATCGAACAGTAAAGTGGGTAAAGTATTCTTCAAATTCAGGTAATTATGAAGTAAGAGTATAAATCTGGTGTTAGGGGGTAGTTGTCGATATTACATGCAGGTCACATAAAGGGAAAATTTTCGAGATGAACTCGACCCATGTGCTTATCAATACCCCGATACAACGACGATTCGATTCGATACGGTTTGGTAAGATTCGATTGAACTACTTGTGCAGGTTCTGACTTGATATGAGAGACTTGGTTGTTTTGGGGGGTCTCAGTCACCCCGATTTGACTAAAGCTATTTGTCGTAGCTTGGTGATAGAACAAGGACAAGTTCTCAGCAACAAGTTTTCCAATGGAGAGACATCAATTGAAATCAAGAACTCTGTTAGAGAAAAGGATGTATTTATTGTGCAAAGTGGTTGTGGTCATGTGAATGATAATTTCATTGAATTGCTTATTATGATTGCAGCTTGCAAAACTGCATCGGCTCGTCGTGTCACTGCTGTTCTACCATTCTTTCCTTATTCCAGACAAGCAGATGTTCCTTATAAGTCTGGAGGGAATGGAGCTCCCTCCATTTCTACCAAGAAAGAACTGTATACTTTTGAACTGGCTCCGGGAACTCCCAGACCTTTAGGAGGAAGTTCCGGACAAGGAATTGGATTAAACGAGATAGCTACTTCTCCCTTGGCATTAAATCCTGTTGCCTTTCCCAATAGTGACTCTCTTAAAGAGAGAGCTGCTCTTAATAGTTTCTCATTGAAACAACCTATCCCTACACTCCCTAATGAAGAACCATCCAGTGGAAGATCAAGTTTATCTACTACACCAGTGTCTTCGCAACCTGCTCCCACCCAAGTTGGTGCACCAATCGGAACAGGCCACTTGAATGCTGCTTATACCAATTCCAATATCTTTGAACAACTTGATCTGAATGGAAAATCCGAATCGGGTTACAAGCAATGGATAGCACAGAATGGGACTTTGATTGCCAATCTTCTTGTTGGAGCTGGAGCCGATAGATGTATTACAATGGACTTACATGATCCTCAATTTCAAGGTTTTTTCAACGTTCCAGTGGACAATTTGTATCTGAAACCTTTACTCAAGAAATACATCACTCAATATATCCCCAATTACCAAGACTGTGTGATTGTGTCTCCTGATAGTGGTGGAGCAAAGAGAGCTACTTCGATTGCAGATTCATTGGGATGTTCCTTTGCTTTGATTCATAAGGAAAGAAGAGCCAAAGTGTTTAAGGGAACTACATCAACACACGGCAACAATCACCCAACGTATAATTCCAATGTTGCAAACATAGCGAGTGCCAGTGGCTTGAGTTTGAGTTCCAGTATCAACAGCTCTAACCATAACCATCACCAACATCATAGCCATCATCATCATCAGCATCACAGTGGCAGTGAAAGCATTGGTGGACACAGTGTGGTAGCAACAACCATGTTGGTTGGTGATGTAAAGGACAAGGTTTGTGTTTTAGTTGATGATTTGGTGGACACTTCGTATACTATAACCCGTGCTGCTAAGTTATTGAAAGACCAAGGAGCCAAATATGTGTTTGCTTTAGTCACCCATGGTGTTTTCAGTGGAGATGCCATCAACCGGATTAATAAATCAGCCATTGATAAGTTAATTACCACCAATAGTGTGCCTCAGATTGAACATATTGAGCAATTGGGTGATAAGATTCAAGTGTTGGATGTCAGTCGGATATTTGCCGAATCAATTAGAAGAATCCACAATGGAGAAAGTGTATCGATGTTGTTTGATTATGGATACTAAGAAGTTTTGCATATAAGAAATATAATTTATAAATGATAATATAAATCAGAAAGGTTTCCCGAAATGGGAGAGATGAGATGAGATGACATGGATCATTTCCCCTTAAGAAGGTACCGGAATAACTATCCAATGTGTAGTTGCATATCTTTACAATTGTAGATAAGAGATTGTTTAATTATTGCCGTCTTAGATAAGAGGAAACCGACGGTAGTACACTTACCAATCGGTAACACCACCGTTTATATTTTTCTTTTGTGGTTTTTTTTCAACGTATTCTGAACTTGGTCCCGCTAAACGAGGTTGCAAGTTAAGGAGGGTTTTCTTTTGATCAATTAATTAGGGAACGAAAAAGAACGCAGAATAAGAAACTCTTCATGAATGAAACTTTTTTCAAAACATAGTTCTAGCTGATTTGTTCCGCAATACCCCACAGAACTTTATTGAAGAGAATACTTTACAAGACATTTCTTATGAGCCAATGTCCGTCATAGAGATCCCGACACCGCCTTTCAGTAACTTAACGGCTGGTGAGTTTGTATTAGCGGCATTTGAATGAAGTAAAAAATCCGGGACATAGGGGCTTCCCCAGATTTATTTCCCTTTTGGGACGCGATGAGCACAAACTGCATACAATCCCCTCAAACCTAGCGGCACTTGTCGCGGACAACGGACCATTTAGGATAAAAGTGTCATGGTAGCGCGGACGTGGGGTAAGAAGTTTCCGGTGTGCGCGGAACAGGCGTTATGGAAATTGAATGCCGTGAACCAAGTTGGACGTCAAGAAGGGCCCCCAAAGAAGAAAGCCTAATAATAGTCTAGATTCTACAAGAAAAATATGACAGTCTCATAGTTAAATTCCATAATGCCATAAGGTGTGACTGAAAACGAATAATGTAATGCCACACAATGTAAGTTTAATGCCACATAGGTTCCCCACCTGGTGATGAATAAACGTTGTTGGGTTGAAGTAGACGGAACGGCTGTTAATGAGATTCTTGTCAATATCAATTGTAAAGATTGAGACTGTTAGTTAGTTAAATGGTATAGAGATATTTTATTAGACAGTCTTTTAGTTTTTGTTAGACGATTTTGTTAGAGAGGGTCCCGTTATGAGAGATGCAATTATTAGGATGAACATTAATAGTTATTTATACATATTTTTCCTGGTACTTTCCTAATTTAACGGCCACTTTCCTTTCGGTACCCTTCAAAACGGGATCCGAGTAACGCCACAAAACCACTTGTTATTTCCCCCACAATCACTACACATATTCTGTGACCAAGTCACGTCAAATTAAACTATAAATAGAGGTGATGTGTCGTTTTATTTAATTCCCAACTCTAACACTAGAAATACATAAAAAGTGATACGTCACACTTACAAAGACAAATCACTTTAATCTGTTACAACAATAATGGTTGCTTCAGTTGCAAGTGCTACAGCTGATGTTAGCAGACTTACCATTCAGAGAACTTCTTCGAATGAGTCTGCTACGTCTGTGAGTTTAAGACATGGATACATTGAAACCCCCTTTACGGGGAAGAAGGAACAATTTGAACAAGTGTTAGACATTTTGGATTCCACCGGGTTCATTCCTGAAAACTTGATTGAATCAGAGGCTAAATGGTTTTATGAACATTTAGGAATTGATGACGTTTTCTTTGCTAGAGAATCTGCTGAAGAAATTGCTTCTCACATTCATTCATTGTATTCCACAAAGGTTCAAGCTTTTGCTATTGCTGGTGCTGCTTCAAACACTTCAGAACTTCCTCCTTTGATTCAATACAAGAGAGAAGCTGATGATCATGCTGTTTTCTTTGATACTGCTGGACCAAACTCTAGAAACAAATTTGATGAACTCATTGATGATAAATACATTGATCCATCATCTTCAGGTTCTTCAACTTCCTACAGAGCTGAATACTTTTCTGCTCCTTTGAACCATTCTACTGATCCAATTCTTGCTGGTATTGCTCAACAAAACCCAGACAGATTGAAGAACCAATTTGTTAAATGTCATTTTGTCTACAAGAACCTATATGCAAATGAAGGTGTTTCAGAAGATGAAACTGATATTGATAAGGTTGGTGACACTACTTTTTTGAAGATTGCTTCACCAAATACCAAACAGGTTTATTCTGAAATTATTAAAGAAGTTTTGAAAGCTACCGGTCCTGTGATTAAACACTATTCAATTGATGATACCGAAGAATATAGAGTTGTTATTGGTTATCGTCAAAAGACTCTGGCTCGTTATAATTCAGCCTTGAGTGATTTGGCTAACTATTACAAGTTACACACTACAAGAAAATACGTGGAACAATTTGCTAACGGTGTCACTATCATTTCTATGTATGTGGCTTCTAACTCCAAAAACCCATTGGTTGATTTATCCTTGTATCAAGTGATTAAGGAAGCATCACTTTTATATTGTATCCCCCACAATTTCTTCCATGATCGTTTCATTAAGGGTGAATTGTCTTTACAAGAATCCATTTATGCTCAATGTGGTGTTATCTTTGTTACCCATTTCTTGAATAGATTGGGACCTGAATTCAATAAGTTGTCTACTTTATTGGATGCTTCTCGTTCCTTACAACATGCTGAAGTGTTGAATGCCTTGAAGAAACGGTTGAGAGCTGAAACTTATACTCAAAACTTCATTAAGGAAGTTTTTGATTTAAGATCAGATATTGTACGTAAATTATACCGTCAATTTGCTGATGTTCATTATGTTCGTTCTTCAATGGAAAAGACTTTATCTTATCAAAGATTGTCACAAATCACTTCGGTTGGTACTGAAGAAGAGTTTGAACATTTGTTATCAAGAGAATGTTCTCAAAATGAACATCATGCTGTTGTCTTGAGAGCCTTGTACATGTTCAACAAATCTATTTTGAAAACCAACTTTTTCATTCTGACTAAGGTTGCTTTATCATTTAGATTAGATCCATCTTTCCTTCCAGAAACTGAATATCCTGAAATTCCTTATGGAATGTTCTTTGTTGTGGGAGCTGATTTTAGAGGATTCCACATTAGATTTAGAGATATTGCTAGAGGTGGTATTAGAATTGTTAGATCCAGATCTCTTGATGCTTATAACGTCAATGTTCGTAATTTGTTTGATGAAAATTATAACTTGGCTTCTACTCAACAAAAGAAGAATAAAGATATCCCTGAAGGCGGGTCCAAGGGTGTCATCTTATTGGACCCAGGTGCAGCACAAGATAAGCCAAAGCAAAACTTTGAAAAATATATTGATTCATTAATTGATTTATTATTGAAACAATTCATCCCCGGTTCTAAGGAAGCTTATGTTGATTTATACAATAAGCCAGAAATTCTTTTCCTTGGTCCTGATGAAGGTACTGCTGGTTATACCGATTGGGCAACTTTACATGCTAGATCGAGAGGTGCTCCTTGGTGGAAGTCTTTCTTAACTGGGAAGTCTCCAGAAATTGGTGGTATTCCTCACGATGAATATGGAATGACTACTTTGTCTGTTAGATCGTATGTTAACAAGCTTTATGAAAAGTTGAACATTGATAATGCTACTATTCGTAAGATTCAAACTGGTGGTCCAGATGGTGATTTGGGATCCAATGAAATCCTTTTATCTCGTGATGAAAAGTATGTTGGTCTTGTTGATGGTTCAGGGGTTATTTGTGATCCTCATGGATTAGACAAGACTGAATTACTTAGATTGGCAAAGGAAAGAGTCATGATTGACCATTACGACCGTTCTAAATTATCTAAGGATGGTTACATTGTATTAGTTGATGATGTTGAAGTCAAATTACCAAATGGTACTGTTATTACCAGTGGTGTTGCCTTTAGAAACACTTTCCATGTTAAGGTTAAGGAAGTTTATGGTATAGATGGTGTTGATTTGTTTGTTCCTTGTGGTGGTAGACCTGCAGCCATTGATACCAACAATGTTGAAGAATTAATTGACTCTAAGACCGGTAAGTCTGTTATTCCTTACTTTGTGGAAGGTGCAAACTTGTTCATCACTCAATCTGCCAAGTTGGTATTGGAAAAGGCTGGTGCTGTTGTTTTCAAAGATGCTTCAACCAATAAAGGTGGTGTTACTTCATCATCTTTGGAAGTTTTGGCCGCTTTGGCCTTTGATGATAAGGGATTCTTGAATAACATGTGTGTTGATTCTGTCACTGGGGAAAAGCCTCAATTCTACACTGAATATGTTAAACAAGTTCAACAAAAGATTGTTGCCAATGCTCAAGCCGAATTTGAATCCCTTTGGGCTTTAAATCAACTGTCTGGTACTCCAATCACTTTATTGTCTGATAAATTGTCTATTTCTATCAACAAATTGGGTGATGAATTGGCCAATTCAAAAGAATTATGGAATGATGATGTTGGATTCCGTAATGCTGTCTTATTGGATTCTTTACCAAAACTACTTTTGGATGTGGTTGGTATCGATAACATTTTACAACGAGTTCCAGAAGCTTATTTAAGAGCTATTTTCGCTACTCGTTTGGCTTCTTCCTTTGTATACACCAGAGGTATAGATGCTAATCCTGCCAAATTTTTGGAATTTATTTCTTCTATCAGAAAGGATTACATCCAAAGAGGTTTATTGAATGCTTAATTGAATCTCTTCTTATATCTTGTGACCTTATTTATACTATTTACAATTGTTTAATGAATATCTTATAGAGACATTATAATACTGAGCAGCAGAACTGCCGAACCTCTTTTAATGGAACCTGTCCTAACAGAACCCTTTCTTAATGGAACCTCCTTTATCACTTGGAAACTGGTGCGTTTTCACTGGTTTCTTGCTCCAACTTAATCATAATCTCTTTCCGTAACCCTTGCTCTTTGGCAATCTTCATCAGTACATAATCACTAACAAGTGCAAAGACAAATGTAGAACACCCCACATAAAGTCTTACCTTACGAGGCAAGGCATTCCATCTTTCCCATAAGCCCATGTTCGTATAGGAAAAGACTGTTTGGTAATGGTGGTTCCCGTTAACGTGGTGATTTATTTTTCACTTTCTAAAATATTTAATCACGTGACTAGTTTATGTCCATTGATTACGTAATAATTATATTACCAAATAATCATACTTCAAACGATGAGATGGCCCCCATCTACAACAATTACGACTACTACTAAACAATGTCAGACTTACCAACATGTACTAGACTAGACATAGTTCATAGTGAACTTCCCCCATGCTGCATAAGATATCATCCCTTGGATCAAGACACATTTGTGGTGGGAACGTATAAGCTTGAGACCGGTGATCTTCGTCATGGATCTCTTGAAGTGTACTGTACCACGAATGGGAAAAACCCAGTAAGAATCACATCATTGGCTACCGAAAGTGCTATCTTGGATATAAAATTCAACCGTGAAGGCACCAGACTTGTTTCAGCTCATTCCACGGGTGAAATCAGGGTCTGGAACAGTGAAGATCCCAAACAGTTACATCAATTGATAAAGCATCAAATCTTTGATGAAAAAACCCTTATAACTTCGGTCTTCTTTAGTGAAATCAACCATATGACACTTTTGGTCACTGCAACTTCCGGAGAAGCAGGGCTTTTCCGGTTGGAGACAGGAACCTGGGAACCGTTCGATACTTGTCATGATTTGGAGTGTTGGTCGGGAGAATTCGGGTGCTTGGATCCGTTAACGAACGTAGTCTTCACAGGTGGAGACGATGCCAAGCTCATAGCTCATGATACAAGGACGAGAGAGCCTATATGGACAAGTACTCGAAACCATAATGCAGGTGTGGTCTCTGTTCTTACTCCCAGGGCTCTGTGGAACACTAATAAAACCCAAATATGGACAGGATCTTACGACGACCATATCCGGGCTTTAGATATCAGAATGATGGGAACCCAGTTGTATCCAGCACCTCCTAAAACGGTGTTGGAGGAGAATCTTGGTGGTGGAGTCTGGAGGTTGATTCCCAACCCAAAGAAAGACGGTAAAGTGTTGGCTTGTTGCATGTACGATGGTGCTCGGGTGCTTGAGCTGACCAAGGACCAGTCTAGACCATTTGAAGCTACCAAATACTTCATAGGGGATCACAAGAGTATGTGCTATGGTGGAGATTGGAGTGCTGATGGTGAGCGAATAATCACATGCTCTTTTTATGACAACGTCATTCAAATCTGGTCCCCATAAAGGTAAACACACTTTGTATAGATTTTATAGACGTTATGCGTAATGACTCAAATCTAATGGGACAGATGATCCACGTCCACTGGGGTACAACTTGATGGCATGGCCTCTTTCTCCGTATCTCCGAGGATTGGGCAATGAGTTGGCATTGACAAACTTGAACCGTTTATCTTCAATAACGATCTTCGCTGTCAGTTTCCCATTGGTGTTAATTGTGTAGCGCAGAGCGTCCATTCTTCTGAGTTGTTCCCCGGACTGTTGAAGCGCGTCAAGCCGTGAAATAGAAGAAGAAGAATATGCAGCAGCAGCAGCAGCAGCAGCTGCTCCTTGTGGTGGAGGTGGTGGGGGAGGAGCCTTGGCTTTCTTGGGTGCAATCGATGGAGGCGGAGGAGCAGTGTTGGGAAGACTTGGTGGCAAACTCGAAGGTATACTTGGTGCGGTAGGCTCGTCCTCAGGTTCATTGGAAAATGCGGGTGCTGCTTGTGGAGGAGCTGCTTGTGGAGGAGCTGCTTGTGGTGGTTGAGGTGGGGGAACCCTTATTGACTCTTCAATATTATGACTATTGTTGAAGCTGGGTACTGGTGGGATGGGAATGTTAACCTTTGGTAGACTATGAGTTTTTGCGGGGGTGTTGTTCATTTGGAGTTTGGGTACTTGGGATGGAACTGGGGGCGCAGATGGTGGAGGAGCAGAAGCTCTTGAAGCTGGTGTTGGTGTTGGGGTCTCTGATGCCGTTGAGTATCCACTTGAACTTCCATCGACAACATAGGAATCATCACGCTTACGGTTGATTTCTGCTAAGAATGGTAAACCTCCTCCAGGTGCTGTCTTTGGTGGGGGAACTGAAGATTTAGTTGCACTGAACAAATTCGTTGGAGGTGGAGGTGGAGCAGAAGGAGTTGAAGGCACAGCACTTGGAGCTACCGGAGGTAAGGGTGGGGGTGGGGGAGGGGCAGTAGAAGATGCAGTTGAAGATGATTTAACAGAAGACTCCACCAGAAATGCGTTGCTTCTTTTGGAATTGATATCCTGTAAAAATGGAAGATTACCAGGAACGGGCGGAGCTGAAGGGACCGAACTTTTGCTTGGGATGGATGCAGGGATTGGTGGGGGAGCTGGAGGAGCCATTGAAGGGAGTGCTGGAGGAGCCATTGAAGGAAGTGCTGGAGGAGCAGAAGGAGCTTTGGGAGGTGTCGACTTTGATGAATCAACAACGTTAGCTTCGTCTCTTCTAGCGTTAATCTGTGCTAAGAATGGCAAACCTCCTGGAGCTGCAGCAGGAGGAGCAGGGGGAGCAGGAGTGGAAGCGGATGCAGCATCCGGAGCTGGTGGTGGAGGAGGAGGAGGAGGAGGAGGAGGAACTGAGCCAGGAATTGGAGGAGGTGGTGGTGGGAGAGACAGCGGGAGTGCGGGTGGAGGAGGGGGAGGAGTTGTATCGGAGTGAGTACTGTCTTGTGAGCTGATTGAGCTGATGGAGGCTGACTTCAAATGCTGACTCTTTTTAGGTCTTGCTGGAGGAAGCTTTGGAGGCCTCAAGTGATTGGAAGTCGGTGCCAGTGGTACAGAGGAGGGAATTGGGGGAGCAGAAGTAGGAAGTGGAGGTGGAGAAGTAGCCACTATTTTTGGAGCCGCTGCTGGTGCCGATACTTTAGCATGGGGTCTAGAAGCGGGCAAATGAGGAGCATGCAGAGCTTTAGTATTGTTATTGTTAGTTGGAATTGGAATCTGAGGAGCTGAAGGAGGAATGATGTTGCTTCGATTGTCTTTAACGTGCTTTAACTTGGGGACTCCTCCAGCAAAGATATCTCCTAACAGAGGAACTCCTGATGGAGGAGGAGCATTTAGGGTAGAAGAACTATGAGTTGCCACTGAAGGAGTCGATATGGTGGGCACACTATTAGAATCAATCATTGGCTTTGATTTATCTACTGTCACTGCCTTCTTCAACTTGGTACCCTTACGGATATCACCTAGTAAGGCGTCCACTCCAATTGGGGGCGCAGGTGGGGGGCCACTCCCTAATGAAGGCGCTGGAGGTGGAGGTGGTGGGGGTGGGGGTGCAGACATGTGTTTGTATAAATAAACGGAAGTTATATATATAAGTAATGTGATGTATAACAATTATGGAGTGTATTATGATGTATCATTTTGTTTTTGCCCTTACCATAGCCTGGTGTTAGGGTGTATACGTTATATGCAGACAGTGACAATTTGTTTGTGCAATTTTTTTCTCGCCTATTGGAATCAAAGGATAGTAATGAGTTCTTAGTAATAGTTTCATTTCTGCTTAATTCATTAGTTTTAACGGGAAAGAGATGTTGAGTAGATCCTTATTTAATCGCAGATTGGTACGTGTTGTTTCTGAAGTGATACATATGTAACACCCTTGTTAACCGAATACTAACTAACACGCAAAAAAGGTTGGTGCATTTTCCACCAGAATCCAATCCACCAGATTCATCTCCACAGAGTTGAAAGATGCCTTAGACAAAGCAGTCCAAGGTTCTAAGGTGGTTCTTTTCATGAAGGGAACCCCCAATTACCCCCAATGTGGCTTTTCCAAAAAGACGGTACAGATCCTCGGACAACAAGGAGTTGATCCTGAGAAGTTTGCTGCTTATAACGTTTTAGAAGATCCCGAGTTACGTGACGGAGTCAAGGAGTACAGCTCATGGCCTACGATCCCCCAATTATATGTTAATGGAGACTTTGTTGGTGGGTGCGACATTATTTCCAGTATGGCCGAGACCGGCGAGTTGGCCGATTTATTGGAGGAAAACGATTGTTTAGTTCCTGAAGAAGCGGAAGAACCTACTTCTGCAAACATCAACCCAAGCAAAAGAGGTGATGATTAAACGAGGTTGTGCTTGTATTTAATAATGTATATAATTCCTATATATCAGCGTATTGAAACCGTTTCCAAATTAATGGTTGAACTGAAAAGCTCAAGAGGGAACTCCAACGTACCATCAATGACTCCTATGACCCATTTTTGTATCACTTCATTTCTTTCTGAAGCAAGACAAACTTCGTCTACTAATGATCCAGCATTACCAGGACGAATAACTATGATCCCAGATACATTGATATCAATATCAGGATTAGTAAGGCTGACCACGTGATACTCGGCTAAAGGTTTATCCGGAACGAAAACTATATGGTCTGCAAATAAGAACACTGAGCATGGAGCATAATCGTTCCCATTAACGGAGATATCCAATCTATCTACCATTCTGATATCCCCAAGCGTTTCTAGAAGATGCAATGGCATCGTAGGAGCCTTTCGCAACATGAACCGGGTACACAAGTCCTTGATGTCTGGATTCATTATTTCGGCGATAGTAGTGTGAATCGAGAGATCTGGCAGCGGTGAACGCACGAGGGCTACTCCCCCAACTCTATTATGGTGCAACATACTTTCTCTTGTAACTTCTAATGTCATTGTATTAGAAACCATCGATTCTCTCCATCCAGGTAAGAAAAGAGTTTCATCCTGGTTACCAAGTGGTATGTTGCTATTGCAACTAGAACAATGTAGAGCTAACTCAGAGACATCACCAGTGTTTTGAACTTGATGTTGATAATCAACCAAAAGGTTTAAACATTGTTCGTGGATAGAATGGCCGCACTTTAAAAAACGTATTGATTCCAGAGCCAATCTATTGTGTATCGATTCATCACAAATGGCACATTCATTTGATAGGAGTTCTGTGAAATCCTGGTTTTGACATTGAGAAAAGGAATATGGCTTAATATGTGGGCCCTTTTCTGATCCTAAGATTTGTTTAAGAGAATGAGACAAATGGTCAAAAGTTTCTGGAGTTGAAGCAGGGGTGGGTGCAGGTGACTCACAGTCACCTGAGCTTCTTCTAAATCGAGTAAGTATACTTTTGGCTAACAGCCCCCGCCGAGGAGTTGCCGCACCTTCAGTAACAGGAGTCCAAGTGCCCCACTGCGCAAAGTCTTGGGGGGTTTGATAACTACCATAAAGTAACTCTTTTGACAGCCTTCGCTTCCAAGGAGTCATAATAATATGTAGAGTCGAACTAAAGTGCTCTTTGCCAACAAATAAGAGTAAATTAGCAGTGTTTAAATATGCTTATCATTTATGCTAGTTAATTCTTTAATGTCCAATCCTTATTTATTGTTATACACATGTCGTATATGTGGCACATGCATGTATGTGCGTATGTTTCGAGGTCTTGACACATTTGAGACTACAACCTCAAGTTGGTATCAAGGGGCGGCCAAAGGAAATTACACACAAACGTTTAAATTATCAAGAAAAGGAGTATTCAGGGTACCTTATTTGTATCATGTATAATAATATTCCGATCTGACTTTTTCGGCATATGCACAACAACCAACTTTTAGGTCGATACATTTAATCAGTAGATTGTTCAAATTGACTATATGCACTTAATTTATCCACACACACACACACATCGTAGCTTTACGGCTGAAAAACATTACAATATTCGCATTATTATCAATGCGGTATTGGTATTACAATAGATGTAACAAGTCCTGTGTTTTAATACTATAACCTAAAACATCATGTGGATGCATCGGTGACCCAAGTAAAGTCGGTGGCTTGTCAACAGAAGTTTAATATTTGAACGTTACCTTGAAACAGACAATAGTTCTCATATTACAATTAAGGCCAAAGTTGTTCGCATGTAATTACATTTCCTCTTTGGAAAGACATTCTTTTTGGGTTACCCGCATCTAAAAGGTATGTTTAAAAATATATGCACAATATGCGTAAACATAACCTTCTCTTATCTACTCCTTCTTTGCTGTGTACCACCATGATAGAAGTGAATGCCAATGACAGATTAGGTAAGAAAATCCGAGTCAAATGTCTTGAAGAGGATACCATTGGGGATTTGAAAAAGATGATCGCCCTTCAGATTGGTACACCTGCCGAGAAATTAGTTTTGAAAAAGGGTAATCAAATCTATAAGGATCATATTTCACTTGATGATTACGAGGTACACGATGGATTTAACTTTGAGCTTTATTACTCGTAAATTGCGATGCCAAACGTACATACATATATACATACATACATATATACATACATACATATATACATACGTACATATATACATACGTACATACATGTCTGATCTTACGAGTATATACGATATGTATAGATATAAGCATATATATACATCCTCTTTAAATAATCCCAATCCAACAGTAAAAATAGTAACTATCAACAAAAAAAAAACAAGTCATAAGCATTGAACCCATAAAACATTGATACATTGTACATTAAAAATTTAAAAACCACATACTTTCATAAAAAGTATTCGGCCTGTTTTCCCCTATGAATGCTTTTAAAGAAATCAGCAAAAATCTCGGAGTCATTTACATTTTCATCAGTAATAAACCCATTAACCCCTTTTCCACTTTCAGTATCAATATCATTTTCTGGTGAAGCATCAAAAACATTAAAATATTGACCAGGTAATACTTGCTGCTGTTTCTCAGTATTTGTTTTAGACTGCATGTTGCTATGGGTTATTTCCAACACACTTGCCTTATTACCACATCTATAACAATAGTTTGGAGCAGACCAAACAGTTAAACATTGACCTCCCCAATAACTAATATAACCTTCATTACACAATTGGTGTGCTCTCACCAATTGGATCAAATCATTCTCTCTACAAAACTTGGTGATAATGTCGTACCCAAAGAGGTAGCCTGCTCCTCTTGGTGATAATTTGAAATCCATAATTTCTGGATCAGGATCTGACCATACCAAATCTGCCATTATTCCATCATGTGGTATTTCTCGGAACCTGTCCAAGGCTCGTACCTGGTCCAATTGCTGACAGCTTGGAGATAAACCTCCGTGAGTAGCAAAAATATTCCCATCAATAGTTGCCCCCAAGGGTAAATAATCAAATAAATCAGTGATATGTGACCACACCTCGGTATTACCCCCGTATTTGGTAACTATCTCCGTGTAGAACCCATAATTGGTGGTGATGGTACGTGACTCATGATTCCCTCTAATAAGATGAACCCGTTGAGGATATCGAAGCTTTAACACTATCAATAACAGTATGGTCTCAATGGAATAGTAACCTCGGTCAACATAATCTCCTAAGAAAAGATAGTTGGTGTTAGGGGGCGTTCCTCCAATCTCAAAAATCTCTAATAGATCGTGGAATTGCCCGTGAATATCTCCTACAATTGTTATGGGTGATTGTAGACTCATGATGTTGGCTTCTTTTAACAACTCAGTCTTGAGCATGTGACACAATTGCTCGATGGTTTGTGGCGGCAATAGCCGCGGGGGCTTATGCTTAAGCAACTGCTCAAGACAGTAGTCCAAGTCGAACCGAGGTACACTGAAGGTTACTGTCATTGATGATGACAGAGTGTTTGACCTGGTGGCATTACGAAATAGTTTGTATGTATATTTTGTTTGAGATTATAGATCAAATCGTGCGAAACACAAAACACTCAAGTATACAATTTACTGTGGGCCACAGTATATTTGAGTATACCCATTTGGTTAATTATAATATACACTTTTTATTGTTTGAAAGGAACAGCAGCAATGGCTTGTTCCAAAATATCCAAACCCTTCTCAATGGCTTCATCAGGAATGTTCAATGCAGGTACAACACGAACAACATTCATACCAGCAGTAATAACTAAGAGGCCATTATCTCTGGCAAGAGAAGCCACAGAACCAGCATCAACTTCATCCACCATTTGTAAACCAATGAGTAAACCTTTACCTTTAACAGCCGAAACTTTGTTTGGGTATTTGTCTGCAATTTGACTGAAACGAGTTAAAAATTTGTTTGATTTTTCACCAACAGAAGCTAAAAAGTCACTATTGGAAACTTGATCAACAACGTATGATCCAATAGCTGAGCCAAGTGGATTACCTCCATAGGTAGTACCATGGTCACCAACTGAAAGAGCATTTTCAACCTTTTCTGAGATCATAACTGCTCCAATTGGGAACCCATTACCTAAAGCCTTTGCCATGGTAAGAATATCTGGATGAGCTTCAGCTGGTAAAAACCCATGAGCCCATAACTTTCCTGAACGTCCTAATCCACATTGGATCTCGTCATATATCAACATAACATCGTTATCAACACATAATTGTTTTAAAGCGACCAAGAATTCAGGGTCAACAGAGTTAACACCCCCTTCACCTTGTATAGGCTCAATGATAACGGCACAGGTCTTGTCCTTACTGATAAGAGTCTTAACAGAGTCAATGTTCCCTGCTTCAGCAACGTTTACACCTTGGATTAAAGGAGCGAAAGGTTCTTGATACTTGGGGTTAGGTGTCACTGATAAGGCACCCATAGTACGGCCATGGAAAGAGTTCTTGAAAGTGATGATTTCATACTTTTCAGGATTCTTAGTCTTCCCATACTTACGAGCAAACTTCAATGCCGCTTCATTTGCTTCGGTACCCGAGTTACAAAGGAAAACACGCAGAGCATCAGCCATACCACCACTGGCCTTAGTAAGTTCTACCAACTTGGCAGCAAGATCACCGGCAGGACGATTGTAGTATAAATTGGAACTGTGAATCAACTTCTGGGCTTGTTTGGTCAAGATGTCAGTGACTTCAGGATTAGAGTGCCCCAAACAAGTCACAGCAATCCCAGACATAAAGTCAACGTATTCTTTTCCTTCATAATCATACAAGTAACTGCCTTGACCACGCTCAATAATCAATTCAGGACGAGCATACGTGGTAACTGTGAATGGTTCGGATACTTGCTTAATGAACTGTGAGGTATTAGTGCTTCCCAAGACGACACCACCATGAAATCTACGCATACAGGTTCCAGCTCTGTATACGCTCTTCATGGTCAGCTTTCCCTTCAAAACAGTCTTCAACATTGTTACGTAAAGTCTGTGTAGTCGTAGAAGTTCAAAGGAAAGAGAGTGGACGATACCATTGACTTTAATTTATAGGTTGAAAATTTTCAGCTGATACCGCATCGCGCTTGACTCATACTTGAAATTGCCTAATTGGGACACATTATATGCACACCTATATGGGGCCCAATACGATTATAACTGCAATAGATTGCTGTGATTCATAATATGCTGTAATTGTAGCGATGTGTCACATGTTGTTAATGACTCAGTAGAAGCCATAGTCATATAATAAAGCTTCAAATAGATTAAAATCTGTTAATATCAATGGTAATCTCTGTTTTGGCGTTAGGATCAGTGGACTCCAATACTTTATTAATAACCCTGCTTATCTCAAAACGAACCCGAGACTCGTCATCAATACTGGCCCCCTTCATTCTTATCAGCATTCCAACGATATACAAATGGAGATTGAATTTGGTGATAAAAAGTTTATCTACCAGATACGAGTTCTTAAAGGAATCCAATTCAAAAGTCTTTTGAAGGATCTTTGCTCTTGTAACATGGTAGTCATAATCTGAATAAGGATAAGATAAAAGTAACATCCCTCCTAGAGTTTTAGCAACTCTCCAGCCAATATAACAAAGCATAAGAGCAACCACCCCTTCTGTAGCTTCATTGATATCGATTGCAATATCCTTATAATAATCTGTAGGAATAAACGGAATCACAAGTAAGTAAAAAGAATAGCAAAGGGTAAGGAAATGTGTTGGATGCTCCTTGCATATTTTAGAATAAGATCGAACACTTTCCACTGTTTTATCTTTCTTGGAAGAGTTCTCATAAACTTCCTTATTACCTGAATCCAAGATACTTTGTTGATTGATCTTCTTATTCTTTTTGGATCCAACAATACCTTCAGGTGTAGACATCATTTGACCAAACTTATCACGTTTCAATATAAATTGAGACGAGAGGGTGATTGCAACTGTAGCCATTAACACTGCCACATAAATACGTAAGTTAGGGTTATGACTATGATCATCATGAATATGATGTGACAGATGCTGATGTTGCAGGTCCACCTCATCATGAGCACCAGTAGACATGGCAATAGTCATGACGAATTCTTCAATAGAATGACTAATTAGGTCTGCACCAACCATGATCAATGACGTAGCCAATCCAAAACCTACCAACACTTCTAGTCTTCCCAAACCAAAAGGGTACACAATAGAAGAAGTATTCCACACCTCAAAGTTCGACATTATATCTACAAACACCACAACGGAAGAACCTAAAGCGTCGTAGAACACAAGATGTGCCAACGTGGATAACGGAGAGAACTTGAACTTAAATCCAACAATAAGTATAACAGCAGCGAGAGTTAAATGGAACACGGACCACAAAAGACGTAGTTTCTGTTGAGGTTTGACCATAGAAAGTGCCTCGTAAAGATTAGGTACCGGGAACAGTTCAGCTATGGCTAAAGGCTGTTGGGTCACACTCAATGCTGGAGGAGGTTCTTGGAACAAGTTCATAGACACAGAGGAGTGCTTATATTTGTGACCCTTTCTATGGGCAGGTTTCAGACTTATGGACCCGGAATGAGAATGGCCCATCTCTTGCAGCTGAAAGTTGAAAGGCAGATATTTTACCGGAGACTTGGACTTCCTAATAGGCGATCTGCTCCCGCCCCAACTGTTTCTTATCGGCGAAGGACTTCTTGCTGGAGAACGGGCTGTGTTTCTTGGAGGACTCATGGCTACTGGACTGGCACCGGAATCAAACTCACTACCTCCACCCCCACCAGGGCCAAACCTTTGCATCACCGGTATCGGCAGCGGGGTCGGAATGAGAATAGGACCACTGCCGTTGTCCAAACGATAAATCAGATGTCGTTTGGAAGCGTCGATGTTAGGTGATGGGGATGCTCCAGGAAATCTAGCAGTAGCAGAATCTAACGGAGAGAACAAGGGTCCATCCTCGGCTATAGAGTAATTAGACTCTGTTAAGAAGATCGCCGATCGGGGCCGAGGTCTAGCAGACGGTGGAGTCCTACCATAAACAACAGGACTTGTATTATTAGCACCACTGAATAGTCCACCTCCATTGGTAGTCAGTACATTGTTGGAGTACCTTCTGGGATACTGACGAGTCCCGCTATATTTGCCACCACCACCAGAAGATATGACTCCGGGACTGTTCATTAACGACGAACACTCAGAACTACTGCCTAGTGACTCTGAGGAGAAGTTCTGACTAGCTAGGTGGTGGAGTGAATTCATAGGTACAGGTGCATCACCACCAATGACGTTATCGTTTTCGCCAACGGAGTTAAGCCTGTCATGGTGCTCTAAAAAGGAGGGTGACTCCATGAGACATTCCGTCTCTTCAATATCAAACACCCCTTCGGACATAAGGAAAGTTGAGTCAGTAGTATATTGAGTTGGTGATAATGAATAGAGGTTTATTATTGTAAATGAAATTACCACCTATGTTTCCGTTTTATTTTGTGCACGTTTTCTTTGCACGTTTTCGCGGAAAATTTCAATTATATGCACTACGGAACACCTATAACTACTAAAATTTTAATGTAAAAACTAACACCCCGATGAAAATAACCATATCCAGCGAATATCATGGTGGGTTCTCTTTGGTAGTAAAAGAACTGAAAAGCAGAAGATTTATCCGTGCCAGGTTTATCCCATGTTTTGTGGATTCTAATGTCTCATAGCTCTTCATTGTGAACTTCTTTGTAACCGGTGGTTGGGACATAATCTCTGTTGCCGATAAGAGTCCGGTTAAGTATGTAGATTGTTCTCCATTCAAACTGCGGAGTCTATATCCAGCATTGTTTACAGCATGAATATCGCCTGAGCTGGAGATTTCATCCTCACTAAGTGTTAATACGCTTGTGACACTGTCATCACAGGCATACGGACCAAGAGGGTTATCTGACGAGGGTTCAGGTATATCAAATATGGTGGAAAGATGTGCAGCAGCAGTAGAAGCAAACGAGGTTGTTGACGTAGTATTAGTAGTATTCGCAGCAGCAGCAGCAGCAGTACTATTGGTATTTGTGCCATTACTGTTGTTGCTGTTGTTTGTTCCACCCTCGGTATTAGCGTTAACATTGTTGTTGTCTGTAGTTGCTTCTGGTGAAACACTATTATTGACCCCATCGTATTTGGCTATGAGTTCTTGAGATACCAGGCTCTTCATTATCAAGAGCAAATCATATAATAAGATCCGGAGCTTCTCATTATGAACCAAGAACTTCGAGTGCAAGAACTTGACTAAATGACGATAGAATTTAAGACTTTCTCCATCCGTGTTAAGAACAACATTCGTAAGAGTTGGGTTGTGAATTATCAATAACCGCAATAAAATAGATATTCCATCATAGATATCTTTGTTCTGAAGTGGAACATTATCGGAGTTAGCAACAACCAATAATTTATCAAGCATACTACCAAATTGTACGAATGTCTCCACAGATGTCTGTACTTCTCCACAACAATTGGCAGAGAACTTCTTCAAGTAATCTTTGACAATGGGGAGTAAATTCGTTCCCTCGTCGTTACGAAGTGAAACAAAGTATCCCTTGGAACCATCTGCATCAATACGAATATTTTTAAAGACCCATTCTTCCCCCCCCTCTAAGATCTGAACCATAACTGTCCACGACAAGTAATTGTGGTATTCCCCAATACAGAAATTAGTACTGGAGATCAACGGATGTGCATTGTTCATTATGTTGCTTATGAACCGAGAACGATCAAAAGTAGCCTGCAGTTGTTCCAACACAAATTTGGAAAGAACTTGAAGATAAGGAAGATTATATTCATTGATTAAGGATGTGAATGCCATTAAAGATTCCAAATCCACAATTCTCTCTTTATCTTGAAGACCAAGGAGATCATTAATTAAAGAGTATTGATCTTGAATTGAGAGGGAATCTTGAAACACATGAATGAAAAGCTTTGTATCACCACATAAGATTCTTTTGAAAGTAGTCATAACTTGCAGTCTAAATTGAATAAAGACCTTCGATTCATAAACAGAATCCTTAATATTCTTTACTATCGCAGCAAACATTATTATGTGATTCTTAGCACAATATTTCTCTCTTGAAATATTCAATAGGGTTAGCATTTGAGGACTAAATTCCAACTCTTCTGATTCCTTGTTTCCATACACTAAATCAAAGTACTTCAAATGACCTTGTTCATCTTCAAGAAATACTTTTGTTGCAAAATCAAATGATATGATATCCAAATACACCAAGTATTTCATGAAAGATACCGTTAAATCTGAGGAGACATCCTTCCAACAAATACCATTCGCTGTTGCTTGAGTTTGGTGAATCAACACTTCACCATACAAATGTTTGAGAGATTTGAATACTCTTCGAAGTCCAAATTCCTTTTCTTCATCCATTGACTTAAAATTCTCATATGTGAATTGGAGTATCCCCGTAATGATACCTTCAAGAGATGTTTCCAGTAATTGGATCCCAAGTTTATTTGCAAATTCTCCAATTTCCGATTCTGCCAAAAGTCCAGATGGACTACTTCCATTAAGGATCTGTAATTCGTTAAAGAACTCAGTATATGTATATTTATCATTTGATTTCCCATCACTTTTCATTTTCATTGGTGTATCCACAATAGTTTGATCCCCATCAATGAATTTTGAATTCTTGGAGTTATTAATACTTCCACCACCGTATTCTTCCTTATCACCTTCATAGTCAAAGACCTTATCAATAAACTTCCAAATAGAAGCAAAGTCAAAGCAATCTATATCCCGTTTCAGCAAGTCTTTATAATTCATTATAATGGCTTCAAACAATTCATAAGCTGTGGTGGGACTGTCCAAGTTTGTTTTGGGCATGAATTTCATCAATTTGAAATGCCTAATAATTAATTTGGAAATCAAATATACCGTGTCCAAGTAATAGATGATGATCTTACCATCATTTCTTAATATGAACTTGATTAATACCTTGAAAAATAACGACAAGTTGTCAGCTACCGAATAAAATTCATATAATCGAGACACAATCAATGGAGTCATATGAATCAATTTCGGAGAATCGGAAATAGCATTTTTAAGTTCATTTGTTAACCAACTGGTTAACAAGAATTTCTGTCCAACTTTTTGGGCCCTACAGAACTCAACACATTGATAGAACTCCGGTCCAACCGTGTTGGATAAGATCCTTTCTGTAAATGCTTCTCTTAAATATGTTTTGGCATCATCAAATTTCAGTTGATAATTCGAATGATCTGGAGTCCATTTCCTCAAGATATTATCACATTGCTTATTATTCATCAATGGTAGATTCTGTAATATGGATAAGTGCATAGTTATTTGCTGATTGAAGAGTAAATCGGTTCCTGGTATAACATAAAAGATTCCTGAAGCAATTAGTCTTCTTAAATATGAAGAAATGGTGATGATTTGTAATCGATAAAGCTCATTAATAAGAACAAACAATTTCTGCATGTCGACACCAACCTCTTTACTTTCATTGGGTAAATCATAAAGAATTTCCAATATTTCATTTTCAAATTCAACTTTGGCAGTAGAATGTTGCTGATTCGAGTTTTGGAATACTCTCTTCTTCAAAAAATTACAGACAATGGAAATTCTTTCATTGTCTGATCTTCTGAAAGATGAAATACACCAATAGAACATAGCCTTTAAGTATAACCCCCAATAATCTGGATTTCTGATATTCAGAAGTAAATCTGCCAACTCATCATCTAATTTCATAAGATCTAATTGACGAATGAAGTTAAGGAAATCAGATTTGGGACCTCGATTTAGTAAAGCTTCTTCACTTATAATAGTCGCTGAACCGCCTTCACCACCACCACCACCATTCAATAATTTAGATAGATCCAAAATGGAATGAGTATTTCCTTCTTGTTTGCTAATGGAAATACCATTTCTCATATTCAACATTAAACTTTCATTTCGATACTTTATGAGTTGAAACTGTTCATTCAACTTGATCTTCTCTTGTTCACTCAGGAACTTGGTTGTTGAATCATAAAGTAGAATCTGCTTCAAAGACTCTTGGATCAACATCCAACAATCAGGCATTATAAACACATTAGCATTATATTTGAACAAATAGTTTATAGTATTGGCCAATTGTTCTAATAATGCATTCTTTAATTTAGAAGGTAAGATTTGGGAGTGACTACTGTTGCTGCTGGTCACTCCCTTGGACGAATTAGTAGGAGACTTTTGTACTGTAAAGTAATTCAACAAAAGTAACTCACTCAACTCTTTACATAGATAATCATGTTTCAATATATCATTCCAAAAGATCTTTAACATGGTTAGTGCCATAAGTCTCTGTCCATGACCCAAGTCAACATCACCTTCAAGCCCAGCCATATTACTATTACTATGATTATTATTACTAGTAGTATCACCAGACTCCTCTGAATCAGGTCGTGAGGCATAATATGAAGCTATCTGACTGGGGTCTATAGGAAGACATCGTTTGAAATATTGAATAATCGTAGTCAAAAAGAATACTTTATCAACAAGCTGTTCAATGTAAAGCCGTTGACAATATTGTAAGAGGTAGCTCAACTTATCCATATAAGCTTTCTTCTTCTCGTACAGTACATTATTCATTTCTCTGGAATATTTATAGATGTAATCAGAAACCTGCTCTGACCATTCCTGTAGCCAATGAACCTCCAATTGGGCAATAGTAGTATTACTACCACTTGGACTACCACTAGAGTTCTTACCAGACCCCTTCTTCCTCAAGGAAAGCCATTCTCCAAACAATACACATTTGGTGAACCAAAGTGCTTTGGTAATAGGAACATGTCTGGTGGCCAAGATGTCTATCAACACCTTGCTTCGAATCCCATGGGGGACCTTTATCGATATCTTCAGTAAGGGGACATCTGGACTGGCAAGATCCCGTAACCAAGACTCTCTCTTCAGTGCAGTTAAAGTAACCCTTGGAGGAATATTAAAGGAATGTGACTCGTATCTAATCTTGTTGATAACCTCGTTTCTAGTCTTATAGGCATTAACCAAATGCTGTGATAACTCCTTTAAAACGTTGTTACAATTTTCAGTGGAAGAGAAGATTGTGGCTTGGATAAACGTTCGGGCCGAATAATATTCATTAGATACTTGAGAAGGTTCAAAATATCCTTTGGTTAGAAATGTCAGATTATTGACTCTTTCGTACTCTTCCTTTTGTCCGGAGGGCGATAATTGTGTGTGGTCCTTCCATGGCTTGTAATCTGGATATGTGGAAGTGGATGATGATGATGATGAGTCCTTTGGTGAAATTGTTGAAGATGATTCTAATGGGAAGAGTGGGATATTGGGATGATCCATTTCATATTTCATTTGTGAAAGTTCATATTTGCTGGTGTTGGGGGGCGTGCTTCTATTCTGATTCAGTAGAAGACTATTACGACTTCTTGGTTTCGACATGACTTGATTTCAATTGATGGTTATTGGTGGTGTTTGATTTGTATGGTAGATTATTTATATGATGAACGTTACACAAAAGGAGTGCGATATACTATATGTATCATCTACACTTTACTATACACTGCACTATACACTGCACATACACTACACTATATGCACCATATACTATTCACTATACGAATGGTGAACTACAGTCAATATCGTACTCTATAATTATCCATACCAATATCCTGCAGATAACACTCACCATTACTGTCTAACTCTAACGGAACTGATACTACTGGAAACTACCACAGTACTAATATCACTCTACGAAGAATACTATTAAATGATGTTTTACGATATTCAAATCAGATTTCTGCATATTATTAACATAATTGGTACTTCTTATACTACACTGTTATTTCAGCTGATAGCACTAATGAACATCACCTCTACTAATAATGCTACCACCATAATGTAAAACCTTCTGCTACATTTGCAATATGTAACAGCG
Source organism: Lizanozyma spartinae (assembly GCF_019049425.1). Taxonomy (NCBI): domain Eukaryota; kingdom Fungi; phylum Ascomycota; class Pichiomycetes; order Serinales; family Debaryomycetaceae; genus Lizanozyma; species Lizanozyma spartinae. The sequence continues at coordinate 144,043 of NW_025065073.1, forward strand.
CAAGACCAAAGAAACAAAGCTATCTCAGCACAAAGTAAACAACCGACAAAACAGCCTGAGCGAGACAACTTAATACATATATGAGCCATGGGGATGAATCTTCAGCAATACCAAAAACAATCGCTCCTATGACCAAATTCTAAAAAGAATGGATCCAAAAACCTGAATCGCCTCCTTTCCACTCATTCTCTTGGGATCGTCATAGTAATTGGCCATCTCGTTATTCAATAATTTCTTTTCAAAAGTAGAATGACTTCTATAGTATCTTTACTGTCAACAAAAGAATTTCAATAGAGAAAACTTTGTATATCGACATCCTTTTATGTCCCTTAAATTAAGTCGTCAACAGAATAAAGAATCTGCAGACCAAATTTTATAACCTGAGCACAACCTTTTTATTAATATATTGGCACAGCAAATGCGTTAAGTAATTGAGATCATAGGTCATCAGAAAATGTACTAGTGGGTTATTTAAGCTTCCGTAGTAAGACTCTTTAAACAGTATATGATTGTAGATTATATCAGAGAGGTCATGAATTGCTCAAAACGTGCGTTGTAGCATAGCCTTCTGGATAATGACTTACTATAGTTTGATATGACATATATAGCTTTATACTAATTTCGTATTATATCTAGGTACCTAGAATCCCCGGTCGTTTCCAGGTTTTTCATTCCCTAAATATCGGTGACTTGTTACTTTACATTTCATTTACCACTCAACATCTCATCCTTCGTTGCCCTTCTCGGATAAGCCTCTTCTTGGGATTCAACATCATTTAACCTCCTTCTTTCCACTTCAGTATTTACGCCCGATGGTATCCAACATTCTGAACTTGTTGGTACTTTAAGCGACTGAACATGAATGCTCGTTTTGCACTCAGTGATTATCAAATCCATGCGGTAGTTCTGGCATTTTCCAGTACCCGCACACACCATAGAAACAAAGCTATACTCTTTCCATCTTTTTAAGTCTATGTATAAAATAAATAACCGACAAAGCAGCTTCAGAAAGACAAAATAACACATATGAATGCCATGGGTATGATTCTTCTCTGGTGATGGTCACACATAGTAGAAAAATTGCAATTAAGAAAAAATATAAAAAGCAACCGAACGCCAACAATTGAATAACGCTCTTAGTACTTACATTGGCATCTTTGGACTTAGTATTCACTTGTGTATTATTTGCTGACGGTATCGACGGGCCACCAGAACCATGTGACGAGTACGGAGGCGGCACCTCCGGAACATTCTGATTTGATAAGCGTGGCATGGAGGCTGTTATCTCCCTATTCGCTATATCTTTTAAAGTACGTAGCCTTCTATGATATTGTCCCGATTAAAGAAAAACTTTGAAGGTTGGCATCCTTTTATATCTATTCGATTAAGTCATAGACAGAATAAATAATTGGCAGACCAAATTTCATAAGCTGAACAAATCATTTCAATGAAGAACGGTGAAGACTACGAAGGAATTTTTGTTTCCATGAGCGTGAAGAGGTGATATCTTGCCTAAGACCGAGTAAAGACAATTATTACCAGTATACGTAAATCTTACTAAAGCTATAACAATCTTCAGTAATGCATCTATATTTTCTACTTTCTATAGTTGATAATTTTAATCAAATACACTCCGAAATCCCTCTATATGCAATATCTGCAACCAAACCTCAAAACACAATATACCCATTACGTGTGAGGTGAGCAAAAACATAAGGAACCACAGCAAGAATTATAAGCGAAAGTAACCACCATGGGTGTGATTCTTCAAGGTACGTGCACAGCCATACAAAAGCGATTGCATAGAAGGCAAAATCTGCCAGAATAATTTTTGCTATCTCAATTGCTATTTCCATATCTTCTGATATCAGGTGCCTCTCAGCTTCTGATGGCATCTCGTTCGATTGTTTTTAAAGTTAAATGACTCTGTTTAAGGAAATAATTTTGGTAGAGAAAGGTTGTACTTCGACATCCTTTTATATTAACCTGATTAAGTCATAAACAGAATAAAGAATTGGCAAGCCAATTCCATAAGCTGAGCAAAACCTCTCATTTGTATACTGGCAGATTAAATTCCTTATGTAGTTGAGATCATGGGAAGTCAGAAATGTACTAGTGGGTTACTTAAGCTTCCGTAGTAAGACTCTTTAAACAGTATATGATTGTAGATTATATCAGAGAGGTCATG